>NW_020955404.1:447108-538659 GCF_003031625.1 Empidonax traillii | reverse complement strand
GTAACAGAACTGCAGCCACAGGAACTGCAGAACACCCCTGATCACACACACAAAAAACTTCCCACCACCAGGAAATTATGGAAACCCTGCTTGTAATAAAACCGCTTCATTCATTTCTCACAGTACCATTCAGAAGTAGGTTTTGAAATCCCGTGACACTTGATGCTGGCAAACAGCGTCATAAATCCCCATATTCCAGACAGATTTACTAGCCCTTTCATGGAATGTTCTCCTGAACCCCTACACCCCTCCAGTTTGAGATATATTTGCAGCTTAAAAGCAGGATGCTTTTGTTATTAAATATATT
The DNA here is from genome assembly GCF_003031625.1 of Empidonax traillii. Classification (NCBI taxonomy): domain Eukaryota; kingdom Metazoa; phylum Chordata; class Aves; order Passeriformes; family Tyrannidae; genus Empidonax; species Empidonax traillii. The sequence goes on along the minus strand of NW_020955404.1, from coordinate 538,352 downwards.
TTAGTTACAGGAGGTCTTTACAATAGCTTTGGCACATCCTGTACATTCTCTAATAATCACATAAGGAAAACTTTTTTTGGCTCAGGGTCATTTTCATGTCCTTTATCATCAGCATACTTTGTCTGCTTTTCCTTTTTTAAGGCTCCCCCGTTTAGTGCATTCAGCTGAGTTTGCAAGTTTTGCAGCTAGCTAAGAGAAGCTTTCTTTATTAAATTTTCCAAATGCGCTGGAAATTCTGCAAGATGAGTCCCCGCTGAACTATTTCCTCTGCTTCCAGTTCAAACTGAACAACAAAACACAGATCAGTAATCAAAATGAAGCAGAAAAAAAAAAATCAAAACTCAAATTCTCTGGGGTTTTCAGTAAAAATGTAATTAGAGTTTGGCTGAAATCTATGCTGCTTCTTTTTTCAGCCAAACTGTTTCTTTCTCTTACGCTTTTCCTTGGCCAGCTCTGCAAACTCACCTTTAATGTGCTGTTCAGCATTCGAATTTTGTGGAGTTTCTCATTAATGGAAGGGTTTTTGCTGCGTTTGATAAATGACTTCCTCAGTTCCTTCTTCGTTGACAGACGACGATCACCAATGGGAGACAGGCTTGCTTGCTCTAATGACTTGTAAAGTCGCTCCATCTCATCATCATCACATTTTTCCTGGTCTGCAAAGAAAATAAAAAATTGGGTATGAGAACATGAATGTAGCAGCAGATAGCAGAAATGTTGTGTTCAGCCTCTAGGAAAGCTTCTAGCCAAGTCAAAAAGTTAACTAGAGTTAAAATCAAGGGCAATTTTAGGGTAATTTCTAGGGTAATAATGCATATCAGAAAGACGTACTTTCCAAACTCAAATGTTTTTTAAGAATCAGGTAATGATCCAAACAGATATGAGCCTGTATCTCCAATAATAGAGTGCTGCTTTAATGCTCTGAATATATCACAGACTTTGAACAACTGTCAGTAATTCTGTGTTTGAATGAAATCAACTTTGATAGCATCTACACCCATTTACCCTTCCCTACATGTTATGTACAGTGAATTACATTTCTGCCTAGCAACTCACAGACCAAATTCTACTTGGTGTGACAATTCATCATCAGGTTTTGGTAATTACTGAAAACAGAGTTTAAAAAAAAAAAAATTGAGTGATTAAATGAAACACAGGAACATTTTCAGGGGCCTCAAGAGAAGGTCCTTAGGAAACAGATTAAAGCAAGAACGCTTAGGGTATCTAATGCCTAGCCCCTGAATTTCACAGATTGCAGCAGAGAATTTGCTTGTAGTGTCTCACAACAAAACCTTGATTATCTCCACCTTAATTATTCTGGTGGCTCCCAAGCTGCAGGACCATCTTCCATGACAGTGAGGACATGAAAGGATAAGCAAGTAAAGAGCTGAGAATAGCATGAAATAAGATGAAAATTGAAGCAGACATTTCTCAAAAAAAAAAAAAAAAAAAAAAAAAAAAAAAAAAAAAAAAAAAAAAAAAAAAAAAAAAAAAAAAAAAAAAAAAAAGACAACTTAAAAATTAACAGACAGAGGCCAAAAATGTACCAGGCATATGTAGGGGTGTTTTAGAAGAAGGCCATTTTCAGCAACAGACTGCACAAATCACTTCTTGTCTTTCAGCCCACACTGCAAGTTTTTCTACTTCAGTGATCATTAAAGGTAATCTTAAAGTTATTGCTGTTTTCAGGGTGCTAACGAATCCATCAAGATCCACTGGAATAATATTTGTTTTTATTTCACTGGGGGTAGTAGTGTTGGTCTTCCCAACTGCACTCCTCCAGATGCCCATCGAACTGGCTGGGCACTTTTCTCTTTTAATGAAATGTTAAACATTTACTTTTCTAAATCATTTTTGGTCAGCAAATATTTTCTGAACAAAAGGAAGAAGTCTTTTTGTTCACTCATGCTGCAGCCAAAAAGACTTCTCCAACATGTCAGCACGCTTAGGAGCCTGCTCCTTATCTTTTCCATGTTTTATAAAGCACTGCATCCTTCTACACCCCTGTTCTTTCTAAACATTTAGATTACAGAAAACATTTATGATAGGCTATAAATATTTGTCTTCACTGTGTTGCCGTCCTATTCTTCGCTACTGTGTGCTTATAAAAAGCCTACTGTAACTTGACAAGAACTAAATATAACTTCCAACACTGGCACATTGCTGGGGGAGGAAAAAGAGAACTGTTGTATATTTAACAAGCTGCAGGAAACAAAAAAAAAAAAATTGAAGTGTAAGGCATAATACACGGCAGTAGTATTTCCTGAAAATGGTCTGCTAATACCAGGAGGCTTATAATTATAACTAGTTTCCTACCTACTTTCTTGAGATGAAGAAGCTGTTTGTTTCCTTAGCCAGCTCCTGAGCAGGACTGGCTCAACTCTAGTGTAGACATCACCCATCAGAAGTGTACACATTAACACTTGGAGAAATAAATTGACCTTTATCAGCTATACAAGAAAAAGTGTATAAGAAGAAAAAAAACAAATTGCTTTGATCCTGTCCAGCAACTTCTAAATATAGTCAATCCATGGGGGACATAAGGTTCCTTCTCAAGATACTTTTTGAGGCTAACTCACAACATTCCTCAGTGTTCTAAAAGGGTCACAAAGCAGCAAACATGAGAAAACACCCTCAGTGAACGTTCTTCTTCCATGCTAAGTACTCTGATATCTTTATACATTTTGTGGGTGACTGTAAGGTGACAGTAATACTCAGCACAGGAAAAAAATGTAGCCAAAGTCAGAAAAGCCTAGCAAAAGGCTCCCAGATGATGCACTGGACCAGCAATGTGCACTCATCTCCTGCAGTCTTTCAACACTGTGAACTTAAACTCCTCTCTTATTTCTTATTCTTCCACCATTCTCATTCCCCAAAGGATTACTCAGAATCAGGTAATTTCAGAAGGAAGGAATATACCAGTTTCTTCAGATCAGCTGGATAAAGGAAGTGACAGTAAAGCAATTACATGGGATTTCAGCAAAGTGTTGCACAGCGAGGGTGAGTGAAACCTAGAGGGTATGTAGAGCCAAGTGTGAGTTATATAGTACTTTTGTCTCCATCTTTGATGAACTTCAACCACAGTTAAAAAGCAACAAATTAGTACCTTAATATTGTGCTTTTGCATAGAACCAGATAATGTTGCTATTGACAGAGTATGTCTGCCAATAAACATCTATAGGCTGAGGCCAGACTGTCTGTTACCTACCTGAAATTTTACCTTCAGTGTCCAGAGTTCCCCTGAGCCAAGCTCAGAAAGCAAAAGCCCACATTTTGCAGGCTTGAAGCTGCCACTGAATGCGCTAAATTGATGCTGTAAATCTGAGAGAGGGAGAGGTAAGGGAGGAAGGGCAAAGGCTTTATGCTTACTGCTCAATCAACAAATCTAATAAAGTGATTTATGATAAGAAAATATATTTCTCCTCGCACACACAATGGTGCATTATAGTATTTCACAAGCCTCTTAACACGTCAAAAGTAAACTAAGAAACCACTACCTGTAGTTTGCTTGCTTGCTTTTCCCACAAAACATCTGAGAGAAAATTAAGGTTGGGTACTAGAAATAAAGGAACATGACTCAGAAATTAAGCGCAGGATGGAGTTTTTCTCTAGATTCAAGTATTCCTGGCACATTTTCCCTGAACTTGATATTGCTTGCACCTGGAGTTGGAAGTGGATACTCCACCTGCGGAGGAGCAAGTCTCTAACAGAGGCACAGGTATTCACCAGTTATGTATTTTTAGGCCGCAGTCACTTTGATTCTTCATATGAAAGAAACCTATGGTGTCTAGACCATACTACTGAATTGTTACAAAATATTTGCTTTCCATCAGAAATTAAAAATATTTTCAAAAAGCACACGGTGACATAAGGTCATGCCCTGGTGTGAAAATGAACAGATTGTCTGTGTCAGCCTCACAAAGACAAATATACCACCCCTACTCTGAGCTTTTTTTAACTTCTGAAGGTTTATAATGATGGATATATTCCACTGGCAAAAAAATCTTAATATTATGGACAGATTGGGCCCCACTAGTATTGCTCTGGAATGAGTCTTTCCAGCTGGGTCATGCAGCTAACAGCAGACACATTTAAAGTCACTTCAGAATAAAATACTGCAAGTTATCTCTTCCACCAGCCACTCTTCAAGCTAAGCACTTTCTTTCTCAGTCATGCAAGTTAGGAAACTGAAATGCTACTACAGCACTTCTTTATCTCGTCCTATTTTAAAGATAAAATACATTCATTTTTCTCTCAGGACCAAGTAAAGGATTAGTGGTAAGGAACAAACGACCACATTGGAAGGATATTACATATTGTGAGCATTTATGATTGTGTACATGCAATCAGCGGGAATACACAAACTGTGCACTTTGCCCTTCCCCCCATCCTCACAGCCTGAGTGGAAGGTTGTGGATGTGTCTACCTTGAGTTCAGGAAAGCCATCCCCACAGAATACTCCTGAAAAAGCTGGCAGCCCACAGCTTGAACAGGGGCACTCTGTGCTGGGTCAGGAACTGGCTGGAGGGCCGGGCCCAGAGAGTGCTGGTGAACGGGGCTGCATCCAGCTGGTGGCCGGTCACCAGTGGTGTTCCCCAGGGATCAGTGCTGGGCCCAGTCCTGTTTAATATCTTTACTGATGATCTGGATGAGGGGATTCAAGTCCACCCTTAGTAAATTTGGAAATGATACCAAGCTGGGGAGGAGTGTCAATCTGCTGGAAGGCAGGAGGGCTCTGCCAAGGGACCTGGACAGGCTGGATAGATGGGCTCAATCCAGTGGTATGGGGTTTAACAAGGCCAAGTGCCGGGTCCTGCACTTCGACCACAACAACCCCCTGCAGCACTACAGGCTGGGCACAGAGTGGCTTCAGAGCAGCCAGGTGGAAAGGGATCTGGGAGTTAAGATTGACAAGAAACTGAACATGAGCCAGCAGTGTGCCCAGGTGGCCAAGAAGACCAATGGCATCCTGACCTGTATCAGCAGGAAGTGTAGCCAGCAGGACCAGGGAAGTGATTCTTCCCTTGTACTCGGCACTGGTGGGGCCACACCTCCAGTACTGTGTCCAGTTCTGGGCCTCTCTGTTTAGAAAGGATACTGAGGTGCTGGAGCACATCCAGAAAAGAGCAAGGAGACTGGTGAAGGGTCTGGAACACAAGTCCTATGAGAATTGTCTAAGGGAGCTGGCATTGTTTGGTCTGGAGGAGGTCCAAGGGAGACCTTATCACTCCCTAAAACTACCTGAAAGGAGGTTGTAGCCAGATGGGGGTCGATCTCTTCTCGCAAGCAACCAGCGATAGGATAAGAGGACACTGTCTTAAGCTGCACCAGGGAAGGTTTAGGTTGGACATTAGGAAGAAGTTCTGCACAGAAAGAGTGATTGGGCATTGGAATGGACTGTCCAGGGAGGTGGTGGAATCACCGTCTCTTGAGGTGTTTAAGGAAAGACTGGATGTGGCACTCAGTACCATGGTCTAGTTGACAAGGTGGTGTTTGGTCATAGGTTGGACTCAATGATCTCAGAAGTCTTTTCCAACCTGGTTGATTCTGTGATTCTATAACCAGTACTGACCTGAGGAAAAGGGAAGTTCTGCACTGAAATAGTTTCACATACAAGAGAAAGAGGCCTTCTACATTAGGGTAGTAGTAGTATTTCAGGCAAGGCACAACTCCAGACAAATTCTGATTCAGGGGAAGTAAAACACGATTTTGTGGCTTGATGCCACTTATCTGGAATTTCTGTCTAAATAACAGGAGATATCACAGAGAAGAACAAGTTGCCAGAGGTTCAGCATGTCTGATCTTCACCTCCTCAATTTTCAGCTTCCTTCCTCCTGTTGGCCAACTTGCTACAGGTTGGAGACATTAAGGTATTAAGACTCCCCACCTTGGAGCAGCAATACAGGAGTCTGTTTGAAATATCAACTTTAATGCTCTTTAAGCCTACAAAAGTGAAACTATCCAGAACTTTTCAGAAAGCAGCTGTGAAAAATAAAGCTGACTGTTTCCCAGTGGTAAAGATACAGAAATTGGAAATGTTTGGCAGAAAAAGCATTTTTCATTGAAAACTACCTCCAAGAGAACATATCTTACTAAATCCGGTCTGAAATGTAAATATTTGTTCTCCTATTCAGTAACTGAGATCTCACAGACCCCCAGTTGTGTATTAATCCCAGAGGAAAAAAAATCTGCTTCTTCCTCCTGTCCTTGCTACTCTTATGAGTTTCTTGTAGCTTTGCCAGCACTTCTATTTCTGATTCTGTCAAATCTTTTTATGCCAATGGAACAACACACAGTCCAGCTGAAGAGAGCAGAGGAAAAAACTCATAAACCACTTTTGCTCTTACCTACCTACCTACCCACTCCCTTTTTAATAGGAATATGATGTCACCTCAGGGAAATCACATTTCCCACATGACTATGGAACATAAAATATAGGAAAAAATTTATTTAGGTGAGCATAGCTTAAGCAAGCTCCTCACTGGCAAATGTAGAACTAAAGGTAGGAGAAACTGGAAGAAAATAACAGGAAAAGTATGTTACCACCAACAGTCAGATGCTCTTGTCTATAACAGTATAGTGGACTCAGAAGTGAGGGGTAGAATTTTAATGAACGGACTGAACTGGAAACAAAAGAAGTAAGTAACTCTTTTTCAGAGAGTTCAGAAAACTGTAGGACAATAGTTTTCACTGTTATTTCTAAAGCTTTTTTAATGCAAAACAAAATGATTAATCAAACACAGTTGTTTCTCTACCCAGTTGTTCTCACCACAGGCATACCTCTTGGCTAGTCTCAGCCATGATCTAGCCATTTTTCTGTAACTTTTGCAGAAGGTAAAAAGGGGCTAGAGCACACCAGAGGATCTGTTTTGGCTATTATTGGCACAGGCAGATTCCAGAGGGGAAGAGGATGTCAGTTCTGAGAACAGAAGGAATTGAATGCATCCAGCTCCTATTTAACCAACTCCTTCCCACAAAACCAATCCAGATAAAATTCAAGTGGTATTTGTAAAGCTGTCCAGGTTTCTGAAAATATCAGCACACACTAGATCTTCTACCAGCTGCTGTGAGTTAAGGTAAAATAAACCAGAAGTGGTAAAATAAGAATTCCTTGCCAAGATGTATTAACTTGATATGATCATAAAACCTACATAAAATGCAAGGAAGAAGGATTCTTATTGCTGTAGTAGTAGATCCCTAAACAAATACAAACAGACCTTCCTATTATCTTATAGTAACCTTTCAGTTCCTTTCATTATCATATTTTTTGATGATAATGGTGGCATCTTTTAGATACTTTTTGTTCTAGTGACTGCCAGAAAAAAATGCAAAGGATAGCCTAGCCATCCCAGAGGGAACAAGGCTAGCTTTTGGATATAGAGCTCATATGCAGTCAGCTAGTTGTTTGTATTCTCAACTGTTTCTTGTTTATCTTTCAGTTTCTTTGTGTCACAGGCAGCTTAGAATCCTTTGTCATAGTGCATGTAGCAAGCCTCAACACCAAAATATTAAATATTCCCCAAAATCAAATAAAACCATAATGCCGATTACATTTCAAAAGAGAAAACTGATCAGTTCCCCTTCTTTTTCTTTGTATATCACTCTCTGGTATGAAAAGTCTCCCCAGTAACTGGTGCTGAGAGTTAAGGCTGAGAATGTTCACAACACTGCTGAGAGTGGCTGGAAAGATTGTGAAAAATATCACGTTATAGCTCCTTCCACCAGACACTCACAGTTGCTTATCAGAGTTCATTAAATAGTTGTTGTTGAAAAAATAATCCATTATCATTTAGTTGAATCTGAGGCTCCTCTTACAGAGTTTCATCCGTCTCTGAAAACCTTTTCTTTTGTTGGTAACTCATCACTAAAATTTCTTCACTATTTTTGTACTTTTTCATCGTAAGCTCTTCCCATAAAACCACAGCTACTCTTTCTTCCTTCTAGGTACCAATTTTTCTTAGGTTGGACTCCATTTCTGACTTTGGCCAACAAAAGTGCTATTCAGTTCTTGAAAACTTTCACCTCAGCTCTAGGTTCTCATCAGCTACAACCAAAAATGCTTCATGGTGTTTTACCACATAGAATGTGGCCAGGAAGCAGAGTGTGTGACAGGTTATTTTAATCTTCACAAGGAGAAGGAAAGAGTACGGACACACCTCGAGGTTCTGTGGGGAGTGGGATTAAGGACCACACAGCTGTTCCAGTGACAGCAGGGCCATCTTTACACACAGGGAACAAGTGCTTTCAGGACAAATGCTGCCAGAAGACAGATTTGTCTCCTCCTGGATGCAATCTCACTACTCTGAAACACATCAGAAATGCACTATTCAGAAGCTCCATAAAGCAAATATTATGGACTGCACTGAGGTATGTCTTCTTGTTTCACATTAGACAACAAGGGTGTTTTTAGCAGTTTTTGTAAATTGTGAGATTTTGCAGCTACATTTTACCCCCACAGCTTGAATTCATCTCACAGTATCTTTGCACATTCTTATCAACTAACTGGAGTAGTGCATTCTTAGGGGGTAAGCCTTAGAACCAGAGTTACATCCTTTTTGATAACTTTCATTTGGAACTGAATTGCTATTTTATATTAATCCTTTTTTTCTTCCTTGTTCTCAAAGAGAAGTAGTTTAACCTCCTTGCAAATTCTTTCCTAAATTTTTTTTCAGTGGCCATCGCAGGGAGGGCTCCACACACCGATAGTTTCCATACCCTCCCCATAATATGCAGACTGATAAAGGAAAGAAAAACCTGTGTATGGTGTACATCTTGCTTGCTCAACAATGGGTTATGATGCAGACAATAACTATTGAGATTATACAGTTTCCATAGTGACTGTCTCAGTGAAATAATCTATTTCTGGAATTCTGTCAGCGATCACCAGTGTGGTTAGGATGGTTCTGTGTTCTGCCATCAGGGTTGCCCATCAGCTAAGCAGTGGGCAACAGAATTAATTTTCCCAGGAAAAATCTTGGAAAAATTAAACCACCTTGCAAACTGCAGAAATATGTCAAAATGTACCTTGATTTACATTTTAATTCCATTGTTATTGGATAGTATCATTGAGCATATTAAGCTATACTTCAAATTATTGTGAATGTGTCATGCTAATTCTATGACCATTCATAAAAGTACCTTACAATTACCTGGAAAAATTACAGTTACCCTTACAGTTATGATGGAAAGCACAAACCTACACATTGTTGCAGGATTGCTGACAATACCAGAGTAGCACATTCTAAACAAAAGTTTAGATTTCTGAAAGGCAACCACTGAATCTTGCTCAGCAGGATCTCAAGCCACTACTCCATATGTGACCTACATTCTAACAATCTACATGAATGTTCCTAATAATGTTTTCCAAGGCATTGCTATGTCAAACTTAACAGAAGGTAAAATTAAAAAAAAAAAAAAAAAAAAAGTGCATTTACTATGTCTTTGTGACATTTTCATTAGGGAAACCTTTTCTGTTAGCTGCAGCCTTTTCTCAACTTGTAAATCCAGAACTTGGAATTGGATTCCACAATAACTCTCACAAAGCATAGCACTCTTTTCCATCACACAGAAACAGGACATACGATCACTCTGGGCTTTAATTCCTACTGATCTTCATTGCTACAGAATTTTCTAGCAGAGCACCCTAGAAGGCAGACAACGAAGCTGAGCACAAAACAGTGAGTTAATTTTCACTTTTGTTAAAAATTTCCTTTGCTCAATTTCCTTTTTTTTTTTTTTTTTGTAAAATCAGAAAAACAAATGACAAAATAAAGAGGTTCTAACTGTTGATATATGTAAAACTATAGGGAGACTGACAACACAACGTGCCCTATACTATCATTTTTCAACTAGTGCTATGTTCATCTACAGAGAAATACCCTGTGTTCCCAAGGACTCCAGTACTGTTTCTTTCCACCTTTGAATTACCTTCAGCCTAAGCTTTTAGATACACCTTTGTTTTGCTCTATGCTGAGGCAACCCTGCTCTTTCAGAAAGAAAGTACCCATCTGAAGGTCCTTACAAGGATTTGGAATCGTGGGAAGAGATGATGCACAAGAAAGTTGTTTCTTCCTTATGTATTACCTCTCTAAGCAGAATAATTGTATGCCATGAGCACCACTTAGGCTTCAACTACTTTTAATGCAGAATGAAGAAGCTTTGCTGAAAAGGCGGGAGATATTGTCTTGCTATGCAGGAGAGTTATGAAGAGTAGCAAAAACAAAATTCTGGAACTATGCCAACTTTTTCATTTCATTTCATTTCAGTAGGAGGATACCTGTGCAGAAATCTATCTGCTTAGACAAAATCCAGTCTTAATGGACTTTCTGATTCAGGATTGCAGTTGTTTTCTCATGATTACAATGAATTTTAATGAAACAAATAGGGAGTATTACTTCAAGTAAATACAACTGCTTTTATTTTTAAAATTAGATTGACCTAACTACATGCTCCATTTTGCTTAGAGTATCTGTTCTGTGACACACTTTCTAAACATTTTGATTCAATTCCAACTAATAAACGACATCTGCATTGAAATAAAGACAGTTAATAAAAACATATCTCTGTTAGATTTATACATAGAAGCTATGATCTAACATGCAGGTAAAATTTGAGAAAAGTTGTAAAGATACCTACCGGCTAGATACTAGGCTATATATATAACGTGCAATAAAGTAAATGTTTGTTAAAAATGATGTGCCACTGGAAAACCCTTCAGTAAAGAACATAAAGGAAAGAAGGGAAAAGGAAGTTGAGGAAACCCCTGAACTCTCATACTGTTTGGCTCTGCAGCAAAAATCTCATAACTCATTAGCTCACCTTTGGCTAGTGATCTCTGTCCTGTTGCATCTGGCACTGCTAAACAATGTGCATCTGCACTTAAGTAAGAGTTCTGGGATCCACCATTAGATTGGGAAAGCTGGACTTCCTGGCTTTCTGCTGCTTCTCCACAGACTGCTTCTGGCGGCTCATCAGAATGAATCTGTACGCAGAAAGTTAAAGGCTGATCACCCTCTTCTGTGGCAGAGCTGTTAACTAGGTCAAGCCAGGACTGCCTCTCGGAATAAACCACTTTGGATGCGAGGGAAGATGATGACTCTTGGGAGTTCAAAGTGCTTTCGGGAGAGGAGAGAGAACAAGATGCTTCACTTGATAGAGTCGAGGTGAAAGATGACTTCTGCTGATCCTGCTTTCCAGAAACAAAAAGCAGAGGTGGAAGAAAAAAGAAAAATTATTTACAAGTCATTATTGTTCCTAGGTTCTACATGTTATAGGTATACAGTTGAAATGCTAAATAACTAAAAATTGATGTAATCTGATTAATTACCCATTCAAACAAGCCTGAGGCATGGCAGCCAATCTCCTACAGAGCAGTAGCTTCACAAACTAAGTGACAAGGAGGCCAGAGGAAAAGAGATACAAACCTGACAATGTATAGAAATAAAAGACCAAGGAAAAATCTTGTGTTGAACGTAGCCTTCCATGCTAGTCTCACATTCATCTTCACTGTTTAATTTGTGTTCACTTTATCAGTCTGATCAAGAGTGCAGAAGTGAAACTCCAAATTAGCCATTGAACATGAAGTTTTCTTGAAGCATTCAACAATTCCACCAGTGCAGTATACATAGATTATTGGTGCCAAGCACTGAAGTACACTGAAGTACAGTAAAAAAGTATTTTACCTGATCCCTTCAAGGGATAATCATTCACCAAGACAAGAAGGCTGATAGGTAAGTTAATGGTGGAAAATAAAAACAAATAGCTGTGGGACAAAGGGTAGGAAATGGGGAATGGTACAAGATTTGTGCTGCTTGTTCACCTGCTAAGATTCACCCTTCAGCATATGAATCTGGAAAAGGATCCAAACTTCACAAGAAACATGTCAGAAATCATTAAGACGTTCAAAGGCCTTTAATACTCAATAGGCTTCCATTTGTTACCCTGCCTTAACAGAAACACATACAACCAGAGAGGTCTCAGAGACATCTAAAAGCCATCATTATTAGTTAGGAGTTGAATGACAGAGGGTATGGTACATGCACAATTCCATGTAAAGGAAGGTTGAGAGAAAGAACAAAGTTTTGAGAAATATTTAGCTTCCCAGTCAAGTGATTGGGTGCCCAGGTCTTTGTCTACACTAGAAGTTTACATTGGTTAATTTGTACTATTATCTGTTCTCAAGAAACAACTCACGAAGAACTATCACTAGTCTACTTTTTACCCACCAAACAGTACTGATGAGATTAGCTAAGAGAGTCAAATATCCAAGTAACACATGTAAAACACACAAATATACATAAAAATACCCAGAACGGAATCAATTGACAGTGACAAATAAAGTAATGGAAGAGGAGGAAAGATAAAGCCTTATAGTGAAGCTCTTAGCAGAACCTATCAGAAATTGTGATGAGATCATAATGATATGAAAACCAGATTTCATGCTCCTCCAGAAATTTATTCCTTCTGCAAGTCATCTGCTACTGGTCAATGCCAGTATCAAAATACCAGACTTGATAGACCACAATTCTGGCAAGTTTATGTTCTCAATATAATGTAGAATAGATCTGTGCAAGAATCAAAACAGATGATAACTAGACCAAGTATTGGAATACTGAGAAGGTGTTGCTAGGGAAACCTGGACAAGCCGCAAACACAATAAAGGGAGTAGTCTGGAATACCTATTTATAATCTGGTAAACCAGAAATAAGATTTACTCAAATAAAACAAACCAAGAGGGACAATTTTTTTGGTCATGATATATAAAGTTCTGCAACTCAGTGTTGCATACTGTAATGTATACTTCCTTTTTACATTAAAAACAACAAAGTAGATTTGACTTCCTGTGCTTCTAATACAGCTGCCTCATATAACTACTACTCAATTCAAAAGATGAGGAAAACCAATATCAGATTGTGGATACCATTTGTTTATAACAGTTTCTTCACTTTTGTAAATTTTCAAGGCCATTCATAGTATCATAGAATCGTCAAGGTTGAAGTAGACCTTTAAGGTCATCCAGTCCAACCATCAACCAGCACTACCTCTGCATTCCCTAAACCACATCACCCAGCACCAGATCCAGGTGCCTGTTAAACACTTCCAGGGATTGTGACTCCACACCTCCCTGGGCAACCTATTCCAATGCCTGACCCTCTAACAGCAAAAAAAAAAAAAATTCTAATATCTAATCTGAATTCTCCCCTGTCTCACTTTAGGACCATTTCATCTAGTCCTCTCACTGCAGATGCCATAGAGGAGACAAGCCTCCACCTCAGTATAACCTCCTTTCAGACAGTTGTAGAGAGTGATGAGGTTCCCCCTAAGCCACCTCTTCTTCAGGCTATACAACCCCAGCTCCCTCAGCTGTTCCTCAGAAGACTTAAGTTCTCTAGTCCTTAAACAATTCCTCGAAGACTTTCCCAAACATTGCAGGACCCAGACATTTATATTCCTCTTATGAGAAGTACAACACTGTGTTTCAGGTGCATTTTTTTTTTAAATGGAAACCTTCACATATGCATCCTAAAGCAAAGAACAGACAGATGCCATCATAAACTATAGGGGTGAGTGCTAAAAATGCCCACAGGGAACACAGGTGATGTGAAGCATTTCATTTAAGAGCACCTATCACAAAGAAAAATTGTTGAACTATTTGTAAAGTAAAGCAGATCAACTGAATGGTAAAAGCTCTTGCTTACATGATGTGAATGCTGTCATTTCAATTGTTCAAAGCCAGGAAAGGAAGATGTTAGATCTCACCTCTATTTTTCTGGGATTTTTCCATGAAAAAAAAAAGGCTATTGAAATTAAAACGGTGCTACATTGAGTGGAATATATTTTTGTTTTCATTTTCATTGTGTGTTAAATAAAAAATGTGGGTGAGAATAAATGACTGCCAGAAGGTGTTTCTTTTTCTCTACATATGTGTTGTGTTTTGTTTTTTTCTTTGGCATGAAAAATGTTTACTTAACTTATTTGAGTGGTTCCTTTGGAATTTTTGCAATCATCCATATAAAAATAAATATCCATTTGGGGATATTTTAAAAAGCAGATCATAAGCATTCCACTGAGATCAGTGAGTCTCTAGACATTTTTTAGAGAAAAATTATGACCATTAAACAACTCAACTGCTTTTTGGGGATTGCTGTAATCTATTGTCTCAACATATCTGCTGATTATTGAACTGTAAATCTATTCACACGTGGATAAATTAATGCAGGTGGTCAGTTTAACTTTTGTCCTAAAGATGTTAAAATTTACTTGTTCCTCACTTGCTTTTTTCTTCCACAGTACCTAGAAGTACGGATGAACATGGAAAGCTCATGATCACTACTTTTTTCAAGTCTCAAAATGGTTTTAGTCAGCAGAGAATAAAACAGCCAGTATAAACTTTATGCTAGAAGTACAGCAAAATGTTTGCTGCTCTAAAATGTAAAAGAGCCTTCACCTGAGTGTATATTAGTTTCCAGGTTAGTAATTTTTCAGTTTGGAGTTGATTTCAAGAAGTTTGGAGGCCTTTCTCTCTAAGGCAACGTTTGTTTGATTTTCTAAAATGTCCATGCCTCCTAAATCCTATTTTGCAAAATGGCTTTGCACTCAGGAGGAAGAGGCGCAATTAAAATAAATAAATAAATAAATAAATAGAAATTAACTTTAGTCATTGGCTCTGACATTCTTGATGCTGGGCTGAGTTTCACTTCCAGTTGCAATTTGAGAAGATTAAACCAAGCCAACCAAAAGTGTTGCACCCACAGAGTATCAAGCCAAACCCATGCCATTACCATGTTTGGGACTTCACAGCTTGGTTCAGGAACTCTGCAACAAATAAACGTGCAACAATCAATATTTAACCAGCCTTCCCTGAGACAACCATGGGCTTCACTTCTGGAACTGAGTTCCTAGTAGAAGCTGAGCCTCTCCAATCTTCCCAGTGGTTTTCTTGCTCCAGCACTTGCCCAGAAGTGAAAGGGGCATTAAATCTCAAAGACTTTGACTTGCAGTCAAACACAACTGCATTGGTACCCAATCGTTCCTACTCACTCTGTAAGCAAGCTGAGCACATGGCAGATCCACAGCAACTGGAGCTTGTCCCAGTGGCCAGTTCTGGAGTGAAAAGATGACAACTTTGCTCCGGAGACACTAACCTTTGTCCACAGGGAAAGGGATTTTAAGGAGGGGATGAGAAGGACCATCAGCTGGGAAAGGTAAAGGCTTGAGAGAATATAATCTTTATAAGGGAAAGCTTGAGGAAACAGGACCCCTCAGCATTTACACAATTGCCTGGACAATTTGCAAGCCCCCTGCTAAAATGTGGAGGCCAGCACTCAAGAGGAGTATATGGGAAGGAGAAAACCAGAGATCACCCCTGCGGCAACAGACCAATAAGGAGCAGGAAGCCAGAAAAACAGAAAACTAAAAAACAACACCTGTTTAAAGCTCATCATCTGGAAAAATGGGAGCATTCACTCAGAGGTGAGCAGACGGAAAAAACATCTACAGCCTCCTAAAGCGAGACACTGAGGTATAAAATTCAAAATGCCTTATTATTGCCCCTTGGCCCGGAATAACTGTTGGAGACATAATGGCAGAGTTCTTACCTTCTCTGATATTTATAGCCACTCAGCCACATTTAACTTCTAGTTAATACAGGCCATAAAGAATCACGTTCTACACAGCAGTGAACATCCTGCACCCCACAAGTGCCAGGCAGGTTGTTTTACAGTGATAAACATTACAAAACTGTTTCAGGAGAGGAAGTGAAGACTGACTTATCTGACTGAAACAGAGGGGGGCAAGTGGATGACAGTGTGACATACGCTCCCAGCTTTATGTGAGCTAATTAAAGATTGTCAGACAGGTAACCCTGTGCATGACATCTCCTTTTCTTAATGCCTATCATCACACAAGTTTCTCTAGCTCATCTGTGTATTTCAGATTTGCTACTGCTTCATTGCCTCTGTGCCACATAGGAACCTGTACCACACCAGTGAGGCAGCAGACACTTCCTCTCCATGAGATTTGAGGAAACTATTTCATATATTACTGCATACCTCTCGATGTTAACTTTCAGCTAGTGATCCTTGAACTCAAGATTCCTTATCTGGGCTGCATTACAACCCTAAAACAGATCACTCATTTCTAGACAAAGAATTAAGTAAATCTCCCATTTTAAAGCACATGTAAGAGATGAGATCACTGGGAAAAGCAATGATATAGAAACAAGATGAATAAGACAATATGTGGCTAATAATTAGGTGAGTCAATTAGATTAGACACGAGGCTGCATAGTGCTAATTCTAATTTGTGAAATGAAGTGAGACAGGAAGGAATATTCTGGGCAAATATGCTACACTTAGAAAGAAAAATGCATAGTTTTTTGGAAGGATGCCTATTTTCTTTCTTCATAGTCTATATTTCAGAGGTAGAGGAAAAGAACAGATTTTATCACTGTTAGAAGAGGCCTCTTTCCCTTGACTTCTTTTCACTGCCACAAATGCAGCTTCAAATTCAGCAGTCTTAGAAAGAGTTCAATCAAATATTGAATGATGCCACCAGGGGCACAAAAAGAAAGAAGTTTCAGGGTGGATTTTAAAGAAAAAAAAGACAACAGTATGAAAAAGTAGCTTATAGCAGTGTGTTGAAAATCTGGTAAAGAAAATATAGAGTGTGTGTATGAGGTAGACACCTTCCTTTCTCCGGCAAGATAAATATGCCTGCATTGGAAGGAGCTGATCTCTTACGGTGTGAAGCTCCCTGCAGTGCAGGATGTGATAACTGGTTTGCAACAAGAAACAGGTTAATTACTGGAACACTTACCAAAGGAGGAGGTGAGGGTTGGACTGTGTAGGGGGGAGGTGGAGTGTCCGTTATTTCTGGATCATCGTGTTCGCTTTCACTGTAACATTCTGAGGCAGACATGGAAAATGAGCAAAAGTGTTAGACCAAAAAATTTATTCCTCGCAATGACGTGGTAACCAAAGAACAACAAGCAGGATGTTCTGGACTGAGTACCACATTTTAACAAGTCAGTGTCTCCTAACCCACTTGCAGTAACACTACATTACTTCATGGCAATGCATTTTTAATTTTTTTTTTTTAATTTAAAAAAGTGTTAATTTGCTATGACAGGAAACACTGCTCTAGGTAGCTTCACAGGTAGGTTTGGGATGGGTTTTTTTTTCCTTTCTTTGTAGTGTTTAAATGAAGACTTACTTTGTAGTAGAAGTTAGAGAGAGCTGTTGCAAATAGAAGAGTCAGTTCCTTAACCTTTGTAATCAGTAAGTTTTCCTGAAGCTAGCAACAGGTATTAGGGTTTTGGCTGTAAACAGATTGCTCACATCATGCTTTGGAAACCACAGAGCAGCCTTGTCTTTTGCCACCACACAGTAACCCACATAGGCATGCCATATGGCTTGGCAGTACATGTGCAGAGGTAATAACAAAATACTCCAGGGCTATACTACCCATTTATCTTTTCTTAACTTTTTTTTTGCTTTTGCTTTTTAACAAAAAAGAAACTTAAACTCATTATATCTCTTGACATGTAGCAGAGGCAGTCATGCTGTTATTTCTTTCAACTGTGTAGTAGATGAAAACTTTTTTTTTTTAAAAGGTGGATTAAATGAAGTGATAATCATTGATAAAACACAGAAAAAGGGAGGCAGTATGATGCTGGTTCCTATTCCCAGGACCTGCCTGTAAACATTGGGCAAGATTACAGAATCACAGAATAGTTTTAGTTGGGAGGGACTTTTAAAGACCATATAGTCCAATCCCTTTGCAATGAGTAGGGATATCGATTGGGCATCTACCATCTCTCTGGGCAACCTGTTTCAGCTTTTTGCCACCCTCACTGTGAAAAATTACTTCTTTATATCTAGGCTAAATTGACCCCTTTTTAGTTTAAATCCATTACCCCCTGTCCTGTTGCAAAAGGCCCCCCGCCAAAAAGTTTGTCCCCATCTTTCTTACAGGCTCCCTTTAAGTACTGAAAGGCCACAAAGTTTCCTTTGCTAGATCTCCCAGCACGCGTGCAACCTTTCCAGGAGCTAGTGCCTGCACCACATGTGCAGTAAGGCCTACATCAAATTCTAAGACTCTATCAATGCCTTTTTGAGTAACTTTTAGTAAAAAGCTTATTGTTTCTATGGCTCCCCTTTTAGGCACACAGAAGAACTCAAAAAGAATCAACAGCTGTTTCTGTTACTCTCAATAGGCAAATGAGGTTGGGGGGGTGGTGTTAACACACAAAAAAAAGTATATAAATACACAAGAAATGTCATAACAAGCAACAACACTTCTGAAGAATTATGGGGTGTGATACAGAGGGGAAAACTGGGTCAGCAGGAACAGAAGTGACTGTGGGTACTGACAACATTTTTCTGAAATACAGCAATGCCTCTACAAGGGTACAGCCACCCAGGAACACCAGTGCGTGCTGCTTGATCACCTGTGACAAAACATGCATGAAACGACAAGGAGGTATTTGACACTAGAATCAGAAGGCCTTTTTGTGGAGATGGTCCACTAGCTTTAAAAGCTGAAAAAATGTTGGCTATGTTATGTTATTGAAGGGAAATTAGATAACTAACTGCAGAGGTTATTGAGTGGATTATTTTGTATGTTTTGTTCATATTTTTTTAATTAAGATGAGTGGACTGAGTCACTGTTTTATAATTCTCAATTCAGCCAATACAACAAATACTACAATTTTTGAGGCCTAAAAAAACTGTTTTCATGTATAAAATTTTGGCCATCCTCATTTTCCATCACACCCTTCCCTTGTGAAAACATGGACAACATATTTGCACACTTCCTCACTAAGTACAATTACTTTGCAGTTCTTGCTACACAGCCTAATACTCAATATAGCCCTTTAACTTAAACTGATTTGATACAAAATTAGGTTCAAAGAGGACACAGGCATTTAGGAGGAATTAGACAGTGTAGGGATCAATAAGTTTCCTGACAAGAAACAACCACGAACTGAAAAAAAAGAAATTTATGAGACCTGCTGAATCAGTGGCATCTGTGTTTACCAGCCCCAAAGCTTCTTTGATAGTAGAGCATAAATGCAGCCAGAGTATAAACAAAGCCAGATCAAACTAATCAATAATGGAATTACATGTCCCAAGAACAGGCAGAAACCCCAATCTTGAATTCTGGGAAAAAGCAGAAGCGATGCAGGGAGGAACATTTCAGTGCTTAGACAAAACAGGCTGCATCACCTAAGTTAACTTTTCAAGTTACTCATTCCCTGATGAACTCCTGGGCTTGGATCTGAAGGAAACTGTAGGCTCCAGAATAGTGCTGCCACCCCATTGTTGCTTTACATTGCTGTTGTTGAAATCTCCAGGAATGGACAAGACATTAGGGATGAGTTTACAGTGCACAAGTTATTACCAAGCCTGCAAGCTCCTGTGCTGTTGTACAGCTCCTAAAGTCACCAGCTCAAAACCCAGAGCAGCATAGCTGTTTCTCTTCACACTTGATAGGCTTAGCAAGCCTGCAAACTGCCAGAAAGTAGTTATACACCTCTCACAAGATCACAGTGTGTCTCCCTCAGTCACACAGTTTCTCAGAATTTTTTCTTTTTCTGTGATTACTCTGTGCTGTGTCACTGCAGTTTCTCTGAGCTCAGACAGCAGGCAGACCCAAGATGACAGTTTAAAAGAAAGAAAATAGCTGACAAAAATTTGGTCAAACAAAAACTGTGAAGAACACAATGTAGTTACACACTGAAACCAGTTAGGAGCATACCTTCCTCATTCTTCCCGTTTGGTGTCTGAGGGTCTACAGCCATCCCCAGCTTACTTAGCCACCTGTGTTTGAAACAGAGGGAATATAGTCAGGGATACTTGCATGCTCCTCAGATAGACAGAGTTTTGCACCTTTCAGATGTGTTCTACAACACCACATCTATTTTCATTAGCTTGAAGACTAAATGTCAAATTATCTATTTCTTAGATCCTCTTCTAGAAAGACACCAATTACCTGAATACTTCTTTCCCTGATTCTGAAAAAAAAGCACTACTGATGACCAAGGAGTTGCATTTGTGGAAGCTAAACAAAAAGTATTTGTGCTATAACACCATGTCAGTGATTTAGTCTAGCGACTGAGGTGTCATCTTTCACCTCAGATGAAGCAAAGGCATGGGAGCCATAGAAGATGTCAGATGGCCTGGCCAAAACTGTTGCAGCACCATCTAAGAATCTGAGTCATTTAAAAACAGACTTTTTGACCATAATATTCTGTGTTCTTCAACTTCCTATGTCCTTTCAGGTTTAGTAAGTCTCATTTCCTGTGTTGCTTTAAGCTACTAGTAATGCTTTTTTAATTTCTCTTCCTAGGTGGCTGCATTTTTCTAGAGCTAGAAACATGCTCTAGATATACTTTTTGTGTATTATGTTTGCTTGTATGTCATTCAGATCTATCAAGGTTTTAAGAAACTAATAACTGAAAAGTCTCAAGCCTTTCAGATTAAAACTCAAAACCTGAATAGGGAATGTATGAAGGGCAGGAATTAAAATTCATTTCTGGGGCGGGGGGGCGGGGAGAGGGGAACCTAAAAACGTTTTGTTTTATCTTGGTTCTAATAAAGCTACGGGAAATTTGCTAGAAAGATCAGTATCAAAGTAACTACAGTTTTAGACTGCAGTATGAACAATAGAGCCACATAATTCAGAAAAACAAACTGTCATTTCTGTAAGAGTGGTTTATTGACTCTTTTCTGACACCTAATCATAACAGAATGATTTTTTAAATGAAAACCCACCTTAACAAAAGAAAAGATTTGCTAAAAAAATTCCAAGACTTCATTAAAGACAAGGGAAGAGAAGTCACTAATAACTATGTACAACTGGCCAACTAAATGCATGCAGCTAGTCAGCATGCCTTTACTTTTCACTTGTGCATGACAATAGCAAATATATGCTAAATTAATGAAGCAACTGGCTGTATTAATAAATCCATGGTTGATTTAATAGATATAGATATACACGTAGGTATATGCATATATAGATATAAGCATGAAGAGTTACAAAAGGCCATGATCCATCAAGTGTTGACGCATGCCAGTAACTCGACACGCACAAATGCTCCAGTGAGTTCAGTGAAGCCACTCACATATGTATTTGCAGTACTGGAGCCAAGAGAACAGATGTCTTTTAGTCTGTTTTGACATATATGTGTGTACTCTATGTATAAATGCATGCATTTTATACTTTGCAAAGGAAAACATCATCAGCTGCAATGGTGAGAAATTAGTGCAGCATAGTGCAAGCTGCTTTAACACTAGGTGAAATAGTTCTAAGCCAAAATGAAATTTACTCAAGAAGTGGAGTTTGAAGAAAATCGTTCTGGGGGCATAAGAACTGCGACACCTGTGTAGGTTTCAATCACTGACTCACATGAGACTAAACATGTCTCACATGAGAATTTCCAGCTGGGCTACAAACTGGCTGTTAGCACTCACTAATGTCCTCCATTAGCTCTAATTTTCCTTCTCCATACATCCTTCCATCTGTTCGCTCTCAACCAGGGTTACTCTCTCTACAGAAAGATTCCTGTCCAGCAGTCCCTCATTCTGAGTCATCCTATCTGCCTCAAGAACTGTCACTCCATTCAGGAGCTCTGATAGGAAATTCAGGAATACAGAGATGGATGGTTAACTCCCCACCAGAATGTTCTGGGCTGTTCCAAGTTTCAAAGGACAATGCATTCTTTCCTTCTATATTAACGTGCATACATCTATAGAGTACAGATGTATTAATATATATCTATGCACATACACTACTGTAGTATTGTACATTTCTGAATCTATAGGCCTTTCAAAGGTCACACACATTTTCTCAAACTCCTTTTCTATTGTGGTAAATATGTACGAGGTCTCCTGTGTATAGAGGGAAAGAATAGTCAACGACCTATGAAAAATCTCACGAAGATCACCAGCAGAGCCATGATTATAATCCTGACCTGACTATCATAGGATCTCCCTTCCCATTTAAATTGTACTGCTTTGTGTCCAATATTTGGCCATTTAATGCAATAGCATCATGAACGGACTGCAATCTGAAGTAAAAAAACACAAAGAAGATATGTGATAAATCTAAATCAGTCAAAATTGGACCAGTATAAAATATTATCTTTCTGATAGCTCTGTGGCTTCCAAAATGGCAGTATTCATATCCATTTTTACTTCTTGCATTAAAAACTATCAGGTTGTTCTTCTGCTGGACATTTGTGGAAAGCAAACTTCTGATCTGTCACGAGGATTGTTCAACTGTGACAGTTTCACCCTACTCTGAAAGCAGGCACTATTATATTCGAGTCCTGGTTCACTTCTGGGACAAAACTATATTAAGCCCTCACTTCTCCCAAGGTGATGAATTTACTTTCAAATCTTAGCACGTCTCTGTCAGAAAGGGATCTTACCAGCAAATGTTGGGAAGATTAGTATCAAAATTGGGCTAATTACATGATTCTGATTTCAACTACCATTAGTGAACAAATTTCTTCAGTTTCCTTCCATTCAGCAATCAGAAAACAAACCAGACTCAATAATTCCCCCAAAAAACTGTCAATAAGCACTTGACACAGTGGAAGAATGAACTTTCAAAGGGTGTTCTCATGCATGAGACAAGATGAAACATGACCAATCACTCCTACTTACGTGTTCATTTCCAGAACATTTTCTGCCGCAAAATAAAATGTCTTGATCTGTGGGTGGCTGATCTTAATAGCACTTTAGAAAAAGAAAAATATAAGCGATATAAAGAAAACTAGTTTATATAAGAAAACATAATAGCTGAATGAATTATTTAAAATATATTTTCACTCCACTGTATTAGTCCAGATTAACTTGTCCATCCCTATAACTCTTCCTTTAAAACTCTAATCTATTTTTAGCTCATTTCCTAGGCCACACATTATTCAGAGAATATAAACCACAGGAAAGAAAAAGAAAGGAATTAAGAATAAAACAAAGACTTCCATTGTTCCATTATATAATTCTGTTGCATTCCCAGGCCTCAAATACTGTGTGCAGTTTTGCTTCCTCCAGCTCTAAAATTAAAGCAAATCTGAAAAGAAGTACCAGCAGTGACCCAAAGCATTGAACATCTTCCATGAGTGATTAATCAGGCTAAGATCCCACAGCATGGAAAACTGATGGCTGCGGGAAGGGACATGTGACACAGTAAAGTCATAAGTGGCACATAGTTGGTGAACACTGACTGACCTTTCAATGACTTTTCCAAGAGAAGTTTTAGGAGGCACCAAAGAGGCAAACGGCAGGTTTGAAACAAACAAAATGGAGTTAGTGCTATGGCTACCTTCAATAGTCAGTTTGTTGGTGTCAGACCCAAACTATTCTTTGGTTGAGTATCCACCACTAAGAGTTTTCAGTGCCTTTTCTTTCCTAAAACAATGTTCAATCCTGAGACTGTGTGTCTTCCCTCTTCTGTACCTCATTAGGAGATCGACCCACGGAAGCACACACACGCGCAGTTTGGCTGGGCCCTAGCTGACCCAGGAGTGCTGGTTTTCCTAACTTATCCTATCCCAAACAAGTGATGAGAACATTTCCTTCCCAGACAACAACCAATGAAGTGAAAGACATTTTCTCATGTTTCTGTACTATGTGACTCAACCTTTCCTCTGAGAAAACAAAATGGAGTGCCCCATATTCGAACTACCTGTCCCCTGTCCTTGGAGGAGTCCAGCCCGCAGTTAACCTCAAGAACACCTACAACTAATTGCAGTATGAGACCCGAACAGAAGAATGAAGGCTTTCTCTCGAGGGAGACACAATAAAAATCATGCTGAGCTTTATAATTTCGAACAACAGCAACACCCCTCCAAACCTTTGAAGTGTGCTCAGAAGCAGATGGAGGTCAGTGCTGCATACGGAGTTTGGAAACAATATTTTCAAATACACACCCTGCTAAACAAAGGTTTTATTCCCCACACAAACAAAGACTTCAAGTACAGCCCAAGCTCAGTTGCATCACAGAAGCCTAAAGAATAGTCCCAGCTTTGAGGGAAGCAACACTACTTGCACCACTGCTGACCTCCTCAACTAAGACGAGCTATCTAAACAGACTACAGCTTACTCATTATCACTGTATGAAAAGGAGAAAAAAACCCACATTTGGCACACTGATCTATTTTTTTCATTTGTAGTTTTAGCAAAGCACATCTGGCAGAGATTTTTCAAAAATATTTTTGCAATATGGTTTCCTTTCAGTAGCTCAATTAATATCTCATTATTTATACAACACAAAAGAACTCCCCACAGCTTTGTTGTCAAAGACTTCTGAGATTCATTCCTTGCAATGTTGTAAAAATCATGCAAAATTTGGAACAAGACATAAACTTACTGCTTTTTTTTGCATTCAGTTGCTCGATCCACACTGAAGTCTGGAAGTCTGATAAATCCTTCTGCTTTTTCAGCCTTCAATTAAAAAATAAATAATTAAATATCACCACATCAACCAATTAGCAAGCTAGCAAACTCCAGTACTGAATAATATTTAACATGCAAATTCTTGGTTTCGACAGCTTTTTATACTGTAAAAATACGTGCTCATCACCATAGGAACAGATCAACACCCGATGAAATATTCCTCTGTGATCTATATTTGTGCAAACCCTGGATGCTAAAAAGCCACCACTCCTGTTGGTGCAACTGGCAGAGTGTGAGCATAGGTTTTGTTGATTAATAAGGATAAATAAGGGTTAGATCACCCTCTCAGGTCCGGATGTTACATACAATCATAAAGGAGCATTTGTTCCATTATAAAGCCTGTATGTGTGTTACATAGATATGTAACAGCACTACATATAATGATCCACATATAGCTGAAAAATACAATTCAAAAGCGACCCAAAATGATTTTAAGTAGAGATAGAGGAGTATGGCCCCCACATAACTGTAGCACAGACCATTTTGCAGGATCACCCACATACGCCTATAAATGAGCAAGGCAAAGGCAATACAGAATAATCCCACCCCACAAGGTGAAACAGTGCAAGGGGATGATCCCACACAGCTGAGCTCTGTTGTTAAACACTGTAAACCAGCCTCTTGTGGCTGTGGCCAACCAGCTATCACTCCCCCTAGAAATTTTACATGGTAGAAGAGGTAACAAAAGCCAGGCAGACATTTACACTACACTGTTCATATCTAGTCAGCCCTTTCTGGATGCAAGAAGGTTTACTGAGCAGTGACGTCTCTGTTCTTGGTCGCCAGGACTCTCTCTTAGAGAGTCCTGCTCCAGCAAAACTGCGGTGACCAGCAAGCCTAAAATTCCTGTTCTTGCTGCCTGAAACTGAAACATCTGAAGTGGAAACATCTTCCTTTACGTCATCTATCTACATACATCTGGTCATCTGCAATGAGACTAGGACTCCTCATAAGATGAACAATATATAATGTAGACAAAAGTCTCTAGCACGTAATGCCAGGAATAAATGTACTTTCCAAAACACAGAAAGCGTTCATTCCTAAATCACATTTTTGCTGCTCCCAGCCGTTATCCCTAGGCACATTACGATTCTGAAAATGTACACTGAGTTAAAGCAGGTAAAATATACACAATTACAAAGGTAGAGGATAAATAAAGATGACTGACAGTATCTCAAGTCTCATTATGCGTGAATATGACGAGACTATAAAAAGATGTTCATCAAGACAAGTCTTTGAGGTTTAATTCTTGGAAATATGTATCTCCAAGAATGGAAATATGGATATGGAATGGATATTTCAGTGGGTGGCTTCCCCGCAGCTCTGCATATCTGTTCTTTGGTATACAATAAGTCATTTACATGTATTAAACATTCCTGTCATTTACATGTATTAAACATTCAGATGAGAGATTTATATTTTGCATCATCACCAGTTGCTGCTCCAGGACACACACATATAAACACACAGAAAAAAAAAAGCATCAGTAGAAGGGCATTTTGTTATTTTCTTTAGATACAGGAGAAACAATGATGTTTTTCCACATCTGGGTTGAAAATATCTTGATTTTGCAACATTTGTATAAAAAAAGCACTTAATTGCTATTGTGGACTTTTTCTGATTGTATTTGTATCAGAAAAACGCAGCTCGAGAGTGGCTTGGGGAGCTTTTGTTTACATTCCAGAGGGGGAAAAAAAAAAAAAAAAAAAAAAGAACACAAGATTACATAAAAGTCTTTTTTTTTTTTCCCCATAATGCATATGACAATTGGTTAGACCTTAAGCAAGTATTACCATCCCAGACCCATAGTATACTAAGAATATGGGGATGAGCCAATGAGTAGGAGTAAAGAAGGAGCTCTATTCATGGGCTGCACTGTACTAAAGATAGAGAATGTATTACTCTGCATTTCTGTAGCAAAAAGAGTGGTCACTTCCTGGATTGGGTGCAGAAACAGCACTGAAATTCTTATTTCATTCCCAAGACTACTCTAAGAACACCAGAGATCAGTCTCAAAAAAGCAGTCCATGAGGTATCATAGTCACTATTGCATGCATTGCTGGATGAGAAATTTATATAATGCCAGTTGTTTCTGTACAGTATGAATCAATAAACCCAGTTTAAGAACAAGAACCAGGTACCTTCTCACCCACACAGCATGAAATCCGTGGCCTAAGCTGGGTAACCCATCAAGAGAGTGAGTGGGTGACTTGGGTCTGAGGCAGGTTGGCCTTTCTTACATGTTACAAATGAAGAGGGTAATGGTGTGAACTTTTTAATGCACTACTTGTACACATCTCAAACATGCCATCTGTGTAATAGAAAAAAAGAGTTTGATGGGTATGTAGTTCCATAATCATCAAGAGAAAAAAAAAGGAAGGAAAAAAAGGAAGTCACAACAGTAAAAGCTTATGAGTGTTGTTTCAGTCAGCAAATAGAATTACAAATAAACCATAGTAACAGAACATGTGAAAGTCATCTTTTCTGTCATTCTTGGGGGGGGGGAAAAATTAAAACATTAAAAGTGTATAGAAATCATAAATGCTTTCTTTTCTCCAAAATGTTATCTTTAACATGACTTTAGCACGCTATTGTTTAACTCATGTATTTCACTCAAGCTTCCTTGAGATTTTGATGCAAAGCTGTAAAATAGCCCATAAAAACTCAGATAAAAAGAACCTGGAAGTGTTTTCTACTTGATCAGGATGTTTAAAAGAAGAGGCTGTTATCTCTTGTGGTTTTTATGAAGGCTAGCCTAACATAAAAATCTGTACTTTTGCCATACTAAGTTGTAGAAAAATAGTTTTGATAATAACACCAGTCTCTGCAAATGCTTTGGGGCAAAAAATAAAAAAAGTAACCATTTTTTCACAGAAAAAGCTTTGCACTCCAAAAATAATTTATTTATGAAACATAATGCATGTATCCAATGAAAGAGGCTAATGTCCTTTTCAGCTTGCCTCAATTCATTATCTAAATGTTATGGATTTAGGAGATTTAGTAAGTCATTTAAAGTGAGTGTAATGTTACAGAAGGATTTTTTAAAAGAGTGCTGTGACATATCTTACTATTGTGGAACAGCTCTAATCTGCAAATCAGGGTACTCCTCATGGCTTCATCAGTGTTTCAGCACTGCCCACAGAATACCCTGTAGATGTTGGAGGATCACTTCAGTCCTCAAACCTTTTTAGTCTTTTTTCTCTCGGCGAAGTACATGAATGAGGCAACCCATAGAACTGTGAATAATTTGTGTAAGATACTGGACCAGAGGTCCCAAAAGCTCTCGGCACAATCGGCCGACATCAATGACTTTTTCTTGTCCATGTAAGTGGCAACTACAACTCAAAGGTAAAAGATTTTGTTTTAAAAGACTGAGATTATACAGCTTCCAGAAAAGCTGCTGGAGTGGGGACCAATTTAAATGCAGTAAATCAGAAAAAAAAACCACAACCAAACACAAAGATAAATAGTGACAGTAGATCACAGCCTGCAACCCTTTAATTCTATATCTTTTTTTTTTTTTTTCCAGCTGAATCCCCATGACAACCATCTTTAACACGTTCTGCAAAACTCTATTTCAACTGTACTTGGAAAACAAGTCAAGCTGTTCTAAAGACCCACCAGAGAGAGTCTTTTTTCCCATTCCAACCCATACTATCCAACACAGTCGAAACCAGCAAAAGAGCTGGGAACCTGGGATTACATGTGATGATTCTCACCCCTTCCACCCCCCTCTTCCTATAGGAGTACTGATTGCCTCTGGGGTTTCAGTATGAGAGCTAAAACCGCTCAAGTATTAAACAGGATCACACACTGTCCTCTTTAAACACTTGTCTTCAAGGAAGCTGCCTACAGAAAGCAATACTCAAAAAAAGAATCAAACTTTAATGAAAAGCAGTTGTCCAAGGGGTCTGGTGTTCCTGTATGCACACAGAGAGTCTGACTGCTCAGATTCTGACATTTTCTGTGTTACCATTGCAAAGCCAACCCTTCTGTATTTCCTCCTAGTCCAAACAGCTTCCCTCCTGAGACTGCAAGTGCATCCATGCTGTGAACAGATGCATATTTTACAGAAAGAGGAAGGGTGCTGGGGAGAGATTCCAGGGCAGCCTACCCAAGCCTGACTAGACCACTGGACCCTAACTTCACTGCTTGCAGTACCTCAGCTTGTTCATTGAAGGCTTAAACGATTTGCCTGTGTTCTAGTTTGCTTTCAATGAAGAAAACGCTTGCCTCTCAGGATGTCTGATCTGCTATTGCTGACCTGTCTCTGAATTTTATTATTTTTTCTCTTTTGAGCTGTGGCATTCACAAAGTAACTTATGTTAAATTGAAGAAAATATCACGCAAGTGTCACAAGTGTCTTATATCATGCCCCCCTATCTTCCTCACATGAAAGACTCAGAATCAGAGTAGCTTGAAGGCAATTAAACCAGAGTAACAGAAATATCCAGAGCTTTAGAGGCACCTGAAGACAAACTTCACCAAGAACATGATGTCACATGAGGTTATCTACCCAAATCCAAAATGATGCACGTTCCTGTACAAATTCCACCCACTCCCTATTTTCCCCTTCTCCATTAGAAAAATAGGTCCAGCACCCTGTTGCTATGCTACAGTTACCAGTGACTGTTTTTCATAAAGCCACAGACAAAACACACTCATTTCTCACAAGAACAAAGCTGTTCAGGCAGAGCTACAGGCAGCCAGTGTGCCCCGGTTCCTTTGACCTCAGCCCCCCTCTTTCACCACCACCTTTTGCTTCAGCCTCTGTAAGAGTCCGTAACAGGAAGCCTCTGGCACATGAGAAGCAGAACTCCTCTTTCAACAGAACTCCAAACTTTAGATTGCCATCTTGTATGACCCACTGGGACCGAGGATTAACATCACTGAAGACAGTGGCAGACAGGCAGTAGTATTGCCAGGCCAGAGACTTAAAAGAAATATCAAGAAAGTAAGTAAATGTCACTGCTATTGCTCTTTCATCAGTCTAGAGGTGAAAATATTTGTGAAAATACATCGCATCTAATTGATTCCAGATCTTTGAGCGTGTCTCAGGTCTCACGAACTTGAGAAAGCAGGTCTTAGCAAAGGACACCTTCTCTCCTTCCCAAACCCATAGTTACTGGCATTCTGCAAACATTACCTGAATCTAGTTACACAGAGGCTGCACTGTAAGTTGTCCAAAGAGACCTGGAGTTTTCAACACAAAATAGTGTGTAAGAGTTGGCAGAAGTTAAAAGCAAAGAGGCACTACCAGCTAGCATGTTAAAAGAATGATTGTGATAGGTGAGAACTCAGGACTGACACAAGCCAACAGTATTTTGAAACTATATGAGCTCTTTAGAGCAAATAAATTTGAATGAGGCTGACACTTGTTTATTTGGGGGCAGTGAGTGACAGTCAGAAAACAGACACGGACTAAAAGGATGACTGCTGTTTAGAGCACTGGGACCATCATGATCATGGTTTCTCTGGACCCCAAGAGCAGCCAGGCCACATCAGCTGAAGGAAGTAGAGGGCTTTGCACCTCTCCCCCACCACCCTTCTCTTCCCAGAAGGCAAACTTTGCCTAGTTGTGTTTTTTTTTATATTTCCTCCCATCTTCATTACTCCTCAGAATTACTCCTTTCTGATACTTCTCATGTCTAAAAGACACACCAGCCAGCCAACCTTTCTCAAAACTGCTTGCCCAGAAGTACAAAGATTTCTAACAGATGATATTAATAAGAGTTTGTGAGGTATTAATGTTGCTGGGGAGTATATCTACCAGTCCATGTCTTTCGTGCAAAGATATTGCAAGCATTGGGGGAAAAAAAGCTTTTAAATTCTTTTTTTCTTTCCTACTTTTCCTATTTATTTACTTTATCTCATGCATGTATTTGATTTAGTCTTGAAGGAAATCTGTATCAGGCTACCACAACATCATAAAAAAACAACAGCCCAAGACCAGCAGAGTTGCTTTCACTTGCCCCCCAAAAGGCATAGCTAATACCATCTTTAAGTACAAGTCAAATTTTTTATTCTGATTAAAACAAACAAAAAATACATGAATCAATCAAGCAAAACAAAAAACACTCAAAAAAAAAAACCACACACACAAAAAATATAACACTTTACCCACAACTGAAGGGAGAATGTGAAATACTGTGGACATGAGTAAAGCTTTTTTCTAGGGAATGGGGATTTTTTTTTAATGGTTTAAACTATTTTATTTGTTCCCTGAAACAGTTAGCAAGATTTTTAATGGGGATTACTGCAATAGAAATAAACCAGTGGAAACAATTCAGATAGCCTTTGATTTTTTTTTAAATGCTCCAAGAACTAATAAGGGTTTCTTTGAATTTTCATCCTTTGCTGGGCCTGGGACATGCTGATTTCCAGACAAGCTCATTTGCGTTTAGGGAAACTGATGTCCGTCCACAGTTCCACACTGAAGCTCTTGAGTTTCAACCTACATTTTTGCTGGCATCCCCTAATCCTCTGCATACCCTGATTCTGGACTCTGCCACTTTATTATTTGAATGTGCTAGGAGTTTTTTAAAGGTAGCAGTGCAAGAGAGCAAATAATTCTGTCTGAATCTTCCTAGAATGGGCAAGACATCCTTTCTGCCCAATCAAACAAGTTTGAAGTAAAGCCAGCTGTTCTCTAGCACTTGAAATGAAAAAAAGAAAAAAAAAAAAAAAAAAAAAAAAAAAAAAAAAAAAAAAAAAAAAAAAAAAAAAAAAAAAAAAAAAAAAAAAAAAAAAAAAAAAAAAAAAAAAAAAAAAAAAAAAAAAAAAAAAAAAAAAAAAAGAGAAAAAAACAGAAAAAAAAAAGGAAACAAATCAGACAAAGAAACAGAATAAATTCCATCTGGAAGGGGATGGAGAGAAAAACAGGAGACACAATTCTGAAAATTAAATTTATCAGAAGTGAAAAAGAATTCCTGTTTTGAGTGTTGGTAGCAAATGTCTGCAAACTGCTCAAACCAGGAAAATCTTTCCCAAATTCAAAGGCCACCAGTAACTTCAAATAACAACGTTTAACAGGACAGAACAGACAGCAAGTTAACATTTCACAAGTATTTGGTGAACTAAAAAACACAGTTTTCTGCATATTTCCCATTCACATACACACTTCCCAGATCACAAGAAATGTCAGGACTGAGAAATAAACCCAGTTATTTGTACTCCTCCAGGATGCATCTATACTGTGACCACAGCTTCCCTTGTCTCAGTCCCAGCAAAAGCTGTTTGTCTGGCACCCAGAGCTGGATGTACGCTGTACTCACCAGCTGACTGCTGTACCAATACAGTGATGACTCCTTTAGCACACACCAGAACTTTTTCCATTTGTTGCCAATGAAAGCCCCTTTTTCCTTCTTTTTGTAGAGCCATCCTTGGCAATCCGCTTGCCCCAGCTCTTTGCACGATATCCTCCGTCGGCTCATTATAAAGAACCCTGTGCCATTAAAAATACAGTGTTCTGCTTTTTTAAAAGTGCATTACCAGGAAAGATGTTGCTGTCAGTTAAAGATATCAGCCTTACTTAGCAATCTCAGTAAATCATCCAAGCACATCTTAAAATATACTTAGAAGTCATTCAGTTTTATAATGGCTGTGACAGTAATACACATTCATTTGAAAAGCATGCTGATGTTCAGAAACAAAATAGTAAGCTATAGATAGTGCAGACACTAATTAATTCTAAGATATACAAGATGTTCTAAATTAAAATACATCCTTTGATCCTTTTAAGAGAAGCATGCATATATTTTCCTTCACACAGCTGCACTGAAAAGAATACATCTATTTAAGTCAGCCAGAGAAAACTATTATGCCAAGTACATGAAAACCTCTAGTGTGTATGTCTGTGCAGGCAGCTGATTCTAGCTCAGTGATTACCAGCTTTGATTCAATTAACATACCACAAGGATTTAGTCCAAAGGAACAGCCCGTTGTCATTTTTCTCAGAATCAGTTCAAGAATCAGCAGAGTTAAAAAGCAGCCTTCCACCAGCTGAGTAGCAGTACAATATCCTCACCCTCCCAAGAATAAGACATAGTAAGAAAATAACAGAGGAACCCGTGAGAGAAGAGAAAAAACAATCTCACGTTACCTTGACTTTTCTTTTTTGCCTTCTGACGCAAAGGAACCTGTAAGAAATGCAGGAAGGAAAGAAAAGAGGAAATTTCAGATTGTGTTGCAACATTTGTGTAGAAAGGGGAGGGGGAAGATAGAGAAGGACGTGGTGGTGATGCTAGTGGTATATGCAGGATGGAAACACATAACCCACTCAGTGCTGAAGGGATGTTAGTAGCTGAAGCATAAAACGTGTTAATTAAAATTGATGTATATCTAGTTGAGCAAGAGCAAACGTAACTCTATTACATGTGTCTGTCTACTAGTGCTTCCTGTTCTGCACCCACAGGCAGCTTCTACTTTGCTGTGTTTGCCTGAATTGTATTCTGCTTTTTGAAGTTAAAAAAATAGAAGTTAAAACTCCTGCATTTTAATGTTTCATTACGCTCCATAAGGCAGATTTACAAATATGGAGAGACTGAAATACATGCCAGGTGACTGATTGTCATTTAGCTCATTCTAAGAATTTTTTTAATTTAGTGTAGAGTGTGTGTTTTTTCCTCTGTAAGATTTTCATAATATTTCTTAATAAAACAAAACAAAAAAATCACACAACACATATGGAAGTTTAAAAATAACAAAATTGAATCATATTTACTCACTTGCAGTCTATATATTTCATCCTGCATAAACACATGGAAAATGAAACTAAAACAGAAGACCACAGACCAAAAAAGGAGGTCACTGAAAATGGAAGGTCTGGCTTTTGGACAAAATTCTCCCCAGACAGGCTAGTTAGTTGTATGATTGTGGACAAAGCACTTGACTTCTCCTTGCTTCAACCCTTCCATCTCTAGTGCGAGAACTAAAGCATCCACCTTTTTCTATTTTTAGGAGGTTTTGAAGCCTCTGGATGACAAATGCTGGATGAAGTGACGTATGATTTAATATGCTGGCCACAACGTTGCTATGCAAAGCCGGTAGCTACCTGATCCGCTGCAGAGCTACGCTATGAACATCCCTAATGTAGCCCCTCTGCCTTTCCAGCTTCACAGGAAAACCAAACCTCATTTCATATTATTCTTGAAAAATGTGGTGGCTCTTCTCACAGGCAAATTAAAGGTGAGTAAAGCTAGACTGTCTGCAAACAGTAATAGAAGAGATCCCTGCCACTAGTGTTTACAAGAGCTACAACTTTCCCTAAGCAATAATCTTTGCAGCATGTATCACACAGTGCAGAATGCGTATTGCCGTCGAGTGCTCGTTTGGTGCCTATTTGGGATGACCTGAACAACATGCTTGTGGGAAACTTTACCAGGAATGAGCAATCCCAGACTCCTGCCTAATCAGTGCATATTCTTTTTTCCTTTTTTTCCTCTTCTTTTTTTTTTTTTTTAATTCTATCACTGCCTTTTTCTCTCTCAGACTATTCTCCATGACAACACACAAAGAAAAGCAATAAGAAAACACATCAGCTCTCTAAGATTCTCTGTTATTTCCCCATCCTGTGCAAGCCACCCTTCGTGTCTTCATGCCAAAGAAAGTAATGCCCTGGTGGGGACACGTGGAAATAATATATGGCCTCAGGGAATCAGTGGGTCACACAGACAAACTAATTACCTTCCTTTAGAGCAATCCAAAGTAATATTAAGAAAAACAAATACGAATCAGCTCTCCTTGCACAAAAACTAAGTAGTAAAGACAACATCACATCTTTGCCATGATACTGTAGTGAGGTCACTTCACCTTTAACCAACATAAAGTCGTACAAGAGCTGAGACAGGATGTTTCTCTCTCTACACAAGTGAGGAAAAAGCAATCTTTCCACTAATCTTGTTGATGATCTAAAGCAAAATAACATGGTCTATAGCTCACCTGTCAAGAAAGAGTTAAATACCTATATTATGTAAATCATCTGTTAGAGTTCCATTTACATCAGACTGAGGAAAAAACTGATTACATACTAAGAACTTTAGAGCTAGCTAAAAGAATTTACAAATTTACAATTATTATTTAGTGGCAATGACGGTATCCTGCTGCAAGTTGATAGGGGTACTGAACAAACTTTTTTCGTATTTTGTGGGAAGATTTGGGAAATTAATGGTGGAAGAAAGGGAAATTTTCTCAGCCAGCACTGTATTTACTTTGCCTGAATAAAATTAGTAATAAATCCTTAAGAAAATCACTGTTGAATGAAACTTTTTTAATTAAGATACATTTCTAGTTGTCTTTCCCAGTATTCCTAAGAACTGAAGTAAATATTCAATAAATTAATAATCAACCTGGAATTGGGCAACTTTTATATGTATCTTTGAGCTGTTCAGAAACCCAGCTTCATCCTATAAAAAAATATCTGTTGTGCTCTGCACAAGAAAAAGCTCTTATCCCCAGCTGCAGCAATAAAATCTGGCATGATTCACAAAATTGCCTTCCCAAATTTTGTTGATTTATAAACAAATAAAAACAACCTCTTTCTCCAAAGCACAGCATTTGGAGTCAGATAGATATTTTATGAAATAAACAAACAGCTTTAAGTAAAACTATTTTCATCTCAAACCAATAGGAAACCTGCATTTAAATGAATCTACCACAAAATTCATAAAATGCCTCACCAGTAGAGTTTGGATTCAATTTTCCACAAGAACACAATACATTTGCAAGTCCCCAGTGGCAAACCTTTCCTCAAGAAGTAAATTAAAGTTTTTCTCCTCTGAAAACTGGTTTATAAAAGTTAATAACCTTTTGTTTCAGTGAAGGTTGAACATTGATTAAGAGATAC
The DNA here is from genome assembly GCF_003031625.1 of Empidonax traillii. NCBI lineage: Eukaryota > Metazoa > Chordata > Aves > Passeriformes > Tyrannidae > Empidonax > Empidonax traillii. Next base: position 503,045 of record NW_020955404.1, on the reverse strand, counting down.
TTTTAAGTTTCACTCTTATAGACATTCTTACCAGTGCAGAACAGAGAGAAAACTGTTTAAGGCAGAGTTACTACCAATAAAACCAATGGTACCAACCAGGGGCATAACAGCAGTTTCAGATATGAATGTACTGTAATTGGTAGACATAGTCACTGGAACAATCTGAAACTAATGGTTTTGCTTCTGACAATGATGAATGTTTTTCTATAAAGCTCAAAATGGGAAATTATTTATTTCATTACCACAGGTTCAACTGAAAACCAAACCAACAGATCTATTTCTATCTTTTCTAGTAACCAGGGAAAATCTGAGAGCAATGATTCTCAGAAAAGTCTTGAAGAATTGAAAAACATACATTTTTGTGCAAGACTAGAGAACAGGTTTTAATCTTTTTTTGGTAGGTTTGGGTTTACTGAGGGCTGAAGAGGATGGAATAATGATCCTGCAGAACAGGGGAGACTTCAAGCTTGCTATCCATTACTGCTCCACTTAGCAAATACACCCGAAAGCCAATTGCAAAGGAACCTGTACAGCTGTGCATTATTCACAGCCACTCCTGTGCCAGGCAGGCTCCAGTGATGAGCAAAAGCATGAGAAAAGACGACAACTTCAGCAAAGACTTCTATCAGTTTAGAGGTCCTATTTTTTCACAGAATCATAGTATGACTGAGCTTAAAGAGACTTCAGGAGGTCATCTAAGTTCACTTCACACCCAGCAACTAGTTTTCCAGGGCCACGTGCAGACAGCTTTTGTATATCACCAAGGGTGAAGACTCCACAGTCTCTCTGGGCCACCCGGGCTCAGTCATCCTCACAGTAAAGAAGTGTTCAGAGGGAACCTCCAGTGTTTCAGTTTGTGCCCATCACTTCTAGTCCTTTCATTAGGCACCACTGAAAAAAATCATAGAATCCTTAAGATTGGAAAAGACCTTTAAGATCATCAAGTCTAACTCTCAACCTAGCATCACCACCATGACCTTTTCTTTGCACCCTCCCTTCAAGAATTTACACACTGATAAGATTCCCCTGAGTCTGTTCTCCAAGCTAAACAGTCCCAGCTCACTCAGTCTTCCCTCATATCTTGTATGTTACAGTCCCTTAATTGTCCTTACGGCCTTTCATTGGGCATCTCCGGTACGTCCATGTCTCTCTTGTACTGAGAAGTCCAGAACTGGACACAGCGTTTCAGGGGTAGCCTCACCAGCACAAAATAAGTTATCACCTCCTTTCACCTGCTGGCAATACTTTGTCTAATGCAGCCAAAGATACCATTTGCCTTCATTGCAGTATGGGCGGGTTTCTGGCTCATATTCAACATGATGTTCACCAAGACTCCCTGGTCCTTTTCTGCAAAGCTCTATGGCCCCCAGCATGTACTGGTTTCCACTGGCAGTATCATTTGTGCTCAAATGGAAAAACAATATGGGATAGAAGTCAGGGGGCTGGACAGGCTTTGTCAGTCTCTCCACAAGATCCTGGATTTTGGCTCCTACCAGGCAGCAAACCTCTCTAGATTGTTGGTCAGGTCTACAGAGGGATGCCTCTGTCTCTCACAGCAGAGACTCCCCCATTGCAATGTCTCTCGATTTCTTCCTGGTAGCCTTGCATGGTTTACAGTTAGGTGAACCAGCTCCTTTGCTAGTAGGCACATCTGGCTTCACTTAGATTATGAGACAGTCAACATATTTTGCAGTTGGAAGTTCTTAGGAGGGGTAGGAGCCTTTGTCTTGGTACAAGAAATAATCAACTTCCATCCTTCCACTTCTGCAGAAGTTTTGCCTACATAGGTAGTGGGGGGTAGACAGTGCCTACTTGTCCATTGCAGGTGGGGACTTATGGTCTTCAAGCTGTTTTGTCTCAGAGAAGACCATATCTCTTTCCATTCCATTTTCTGTGATGCTGCACAGTCTGCACACTTCCTCCTTTATCTCCTTCACTTGCCAGCACAACTCCTCCAAGACAGCACAGCTCCTGCGGGACAGAGGGCTATCTCTCCTGGCCTCAGGGAGGGGTCCCTGACACCTCCTGCAGTCTGGAACTTGGAGGGTGCAACCCACCCCCACCACCCTCCCCCCCAGCAAGCCAGTCTGTGTGGAAGCCTCTGCCCTAGGAGGGACAGCTGTTCCTACATCTGCTGGGGAAGCTGCCCTATTACCATCATGCCTGAATGCAGCACAGTTTCAACTGAGCCCCCCCTTATTTTGCTCCTTCTTCATGCCCTGCTGCACAAACTGGTGGGTCTGTTGGCTGCACTCAGGGTAGGTCCATCCTGACCACCACTTAAAGGGTGATTGACCCTTCCTAATCTCAAGGAGCTGTGTCAAAGGCTGCAGGTGTCCTGGATCTGGGGTAGCTGCCAGGAACAGCCAAGGATTACATCAAGGGATGCTTCTGCCTAGAGACTGAAGGGCTTGCGACATGCAAAGTCCCCAGGAGAAAAAAATGGGGTGAAATAGGTATATGAAGCTGTTTAAGGGGAAACAAAGCAAATGGTTCTACAAGGAAAAGCAGGGGCATTGGGCTAAAGGTGAATACCTGGATTCATGTCACATGAAGTTCAACTCACAGTGCATGAGTCTGAGAAGGCACTAAAGGCAGCTAGGATCTACAGTTATACTCTACAGACCTGTGTCTTTCTTGAGCTTTCTAAGGGCTAGAGAGATATGTGGCTAACAAAATCCTTTGCTATATCTTACATTACTGTTTTCTCATCCATTGAAGGGTATGACTTGGAAGTGAGGGCACCCCTGGTATCAGGCACATGTGGTAGATGTAATTTCATCCTCAAAGCAGAACTGGGGCAACCTCACCACTTGGCCTGGCCTATAAGCAAGATCTTGTTTGGATATTGATGCTGTTCACATATACTATTCTGTTATGCTCATAGTCTTCTACGATTGCAAGGATACAATCCCAAGATATGACCTCTTCAGCTGATCAGTAACTGACATAACTTCAATTATACTTACGAGAACATTGCCATCAGCTTCCATGAATGGCTTCAAAGCTTAATGGAAAAGCTGTAAAAAGAGAAAGTTTTGTGTACTTAAACTCTGTATTATATTTTCATATAACATAAATCCTGGTAGTAGAGTAAAAAAAAAAAAAAAGTTTTAATACATTTTGTTCTGCCAAATCTATCCTCCAACTCCTCTCACCCCTTCAAAAAAACCCCACTTTTCCAAAGATAATGCTATGTTATGTGAACTGATTTTACTGATTTAGAAGTCAACAAATGGTAAGTAACACTAACTCAAAGCTATCCAGTCTCTTCTATGAAATAAATATAATAAAATTCATGGGTGTGCTTGGAGGGAGTGCTTTTTGCCTGGTTACAATGGGTTTTAGAGTTGAGTGTGGTTGGGTTTTTGGGGGGGAAATGCAGAGAGAATAAATAATATTGGGAATTAATTACTTTTGTTTATTTTCGGTTTTAATCTTAAAGAAATCTATAGGATTTTGATTTCTGCTTTGGTTGAGTAATTCCCAGTGTTTTCTGGAAATGTAAATTAGGGACCCTTCTGGTTCTCCTGCATGGGATGAGACATCATACTGGACTACCTATAATGGATTGCAATTTTCCTTCCTGGAGACCAAAATCTGTGCAGTCCAACAGTAGCCACTAGAGTTTATTTTCCAAAGACATATCCAGTTAGTAGTTACCTATTTAAGTGACAGATCAGGTGATTTCATTTTGCTAATACAAGCACTAGTCAACTCCCTGCATGATTTTCCTTTGGTTGGTAGAATGGACAAATGATGATTTGGTGCAGTGTACAAGTTGAAGGAACACCTACCAGTGTTTTAATGCCAGCAAAGTTCCTATAAAACTCACCCATCTGCATGTGAAAGAATCATTGAGGGAAATGGGAGAGGATACAAGACTCTGCTGAAGCAAGCAAGAAAGGATTTCCAGAAATAGAGCCACACTTCAGAAGAATTTCTAACAAGAACTTTTTCCTTTTACTACAACTAGTTATTTATGTGCCACTCCTCATACATAATATTTGTTTTAGTTGGAAAATAAAATCTTCCTACATAAAATAAAAAACCACCTACTGGCTTCCAGCAATTTCAAACCAAAAATAGAAAGGCAAACAAAGACATATTTTTCTGGCTCCCCATCATTTCTGTTCAAAAATAGAAAGAAGCACTCTCTATAAGTGGCTCAAGTTGAAGTAATATCATGATGAGGAGAGATGTTACGGCCAATAATTTCAAGGATGTTTAGAAATCATACCTAGTATAAACAAGCAGAGGAAACACCTTTCGTTATACAAGCACATTAACACTGAGCCTCGAACACAGAGCCAGAAAGCAAGGGAATAACAGATCATATTATTGTAATTACTGAGACCTGTGGCCTTTTTCCTGTCATTTCTTCATTTCATGTGTGCTTTGGGTTTGAGGAGGAACTGTACAGCTTTGAGTCAGAAACAGTACCAGGAACAAGAGGAGAAGCACTAGTTAACTGGTAAGGAAGCATTTCCGGCTGCATGCTTAGCGCCAAAGGAGATGAAATAGTTTTCAGCAAACCCTTCTCAGTGACTTTAACTCAAATTTTTGTTTAGTTTCCAGAAACTGGATAAGCAGTCTTTGAGCCAGAATTTAGTTTTCAAAGGAAGCATTGACTTCTGTCTCATTATAGTTAAGAATATAATTTATTATTCCCTGTGTAATGAAAGATATTTTAAAAAATCACATGCTCAATACAGAAATAATTCTCAAACATTTAACCTGAATTCATTTCTCCTAAGTAAACCCAACCTGAGTGAGATTAGTTACACTGTGTAATGGCCTTAGGATTTTTATATTCACTCAAGTATATTCAACTGTTGCAAAACTAACATTTTGGAAGAGCATAACCTGTTTATCTCTGCACTACAATAAAACAAATCATTCCTTTCAAGTTCATGCAGGTGCACAGTGGAAAAGCCATCAATCCTTTCTAAACAATCGGGTAAATTAGGAGGAGGAGCTGGATAAATGTGGCCACTCAAATAGAGCTAGTTGATACCCACCTTACTGGATCACAAATCTGTAGGGGCTGTCTCTGTGAACCATAGTCCCCCATCCCAACAATCTCGTCACACAGGCTGCAGTTGGCATCCCCTGATGAGCAGTGCCTCTCACTTTCCCTCTGAGCAGTGGCAGGTGGTCACATGGTGGCAGCCCAGAAGCATGCTCAGGGCTGGCAGTTTTGCCAACAAAGGTTTCCCACCCCACAAAAGCTACACGTGAGCTCAAGAGCTTTGCAAGACAGTGAGAGTTTGGTAAGAGACAACACTTGGCTTCGTACCATCAGGAGGATGTCCTGTTTCCTAACAGGAATAGCTGCAACAGGAGAAGACTTGGTCCAGATCACCACGTTTCACAGAACCCACGGTGCTGTATTACAGACTGGAGATACACGTATAAATCCTTGTCCTGACTCAGGTGGACACTGAAATTGAAGTGGGGTATCACTCCAAAGGTGGGTGTGAGATTCTAGCTCTCTTCATAAACCTCTCCATTTGCAATAAGAAAAATTCTAGGAACAGAAGGAAAGGAAAACCCTCCAGCCTACAGATTAAGGCACCCACATGGAAAACGTGCAACAGGATTGCAGTCTGCTGTAATGAATGTTCAATTTGCTAAAACTGAGAAGTGGAGTAAACCAAAGAGAGAAAATAAAACAAGGCACAGTAAAACCTCTCCCACTTCAAAGGACTTCATAAACAATAAACCAAACTTGAACTTCCCACTTTCTGCAAGACAAAACACAATGGAGGTACTGGATAAAAGCAAAGGGGATGGATTTATATTATCAGCTTGTAAACCATACATTCCTTTGGCTTTTCTCAGAGGTGCCCAATACAATTCATTTAATTTCAGTCTAAATTGAATACATTATGTCAAATGTTATTTCAGCTAAAAGATTTCTAAATAATTTTTGAGGGCTTTTTTATATTAAGAACTGAATAAATATCAGTGTGCATAGCATTATTAGTCTCACTTCTCTCCTGCAATTTCATGAGTAGTAGTAAACAAGTAGGTACATGAGTAATGGCTGACACAACAAATGTGGAAACACAGCAAGTGTCTTACCAGAAATATCTTGCAATCATAGTCAAATTGACTACATCATCTCTTTGGAAATAGATAGAAACATCTCTGTAAAGATCAAAGGTAATTTGAAAGGGTGGAAAAAAAAGAGGAGGTAAAAAAAAAAAAAAAAAAACAAAACCACGCTGAGGTTCCAATGACTCTAGTTGCAAAAATCAATCTTACTTCATTAGTAATATTCCTCTTGGGGAAGTCAAAATCCACAAGGCCTGATTCTGTCTCTTACCAATTACAAGCTACAGCAAGTACATCAATCTGCAATGATAGCAGTATAACTCTGCCAGACATGCCTTCCAGGCATCCCACAGATGACATCCAGAGTGGACATATACCTTCCGGCTTCTGATCAAAATATTTGAGACATGCAACATGACTCAAACTATTTGTGTTGCTGAAGCACCTTAATTGCACGTAGCTAAGCTCCTAGTCTGATGGCATTGACACAGACTACTCAAAAAGAAAATTTCTGCTTTACCAAGCTCCAAGCCAAGGCTGCAGACAACCTGGAAAATAAGTTTTAAGCCTTCTGTTTACATTTCTCACATTGATCACCAGCTTTAACCTCTATGCTTTTTTCTATTTATTTGGCTGCCTGCAACAATCTGCACTTCAATGGGCAATGAATTGACAGGCGATATGAAACTAGTGACAGTGTTACAGAAGTTTCCCCAAAAAAATCAATTATTACTTAATCACATACCTCACCAGACATTAGGAATTTTGCTGCCCCAATTTATAGCAGTGCTCGAAGCACTGTCCTGTGGCAAGGAGACACCCTTACATAATAGTCCTAAATGATCACATCACCTCCAACTGGTGTTCTTGCAACAATGCAGGAGGAAAATAATCACAGTGATTGCATGCTCATAATCGTCTCTTGGCTTATTAGAGATCAATTTAATCTGACAGAACCTTACCATTAACCACTAATTAGTCAGATCTAGTCAATTACTTAACCGGTTAATCAGCTATCTAAATCAACTCTCTAACTTGTACGAGGAGTTTCTTGATCTGCAGATTTTCTCTCTCTTACTGTTTCGCCAGGGAAGATGGATATTAAGCTTTGTGCTTTGCCTTGGGGCAGTGACAGACAGACATTGAGGCACTTTTGACAAAAGTTCACAGACTATCCAATCCTGGATAGCGTCCCATCCACCCTGGTCCACATGACTCCATGTTTCCAAATTGCCGATGAAACTACAGATTCAACATTAGCATCAGAAAGAGCAAATCCATTACAGGTTAGTCATAAGACATATTTGTCAAAGTATAGCTTCAGCTTTGGCCATAATGAATAAATTTAAGCTTGTTGAACAAACGTTATACTTTGAAAAGACAAAAGGGTTCTTTTCACAGGCTTAAGAGCAAGAAACTGCATTTTTCATATCTAATGCATTATATTTTAGAATACCTTTGGTTATAACCTTATTTTCAAATGCATTTCCTCACCTGCAAGCAATTCAAAAAGACAATTTCTAACTCGGTTTGGGAGAAGGCCAGGAAAAACTGGAACAAAGTTCACTGCTCCTGTGTTGGAGACAGAAAGGTTCTGAAGACATCACTCTGCTTGGATCACAGCCAGGACATGTCAGTCCAGCTGGGAAGCCCAAGAACAGCAGGTTATACACACTGACAGCTCTGAGCAAGCAGTTGTAGGAGTCAAAGCTCACTGCCTTCAGGAGGAGAGGGGCTGGAAAGAATGAAGAGGTTCAACATGTGCTCCAGACACCTCAGTGGCCTCATAGACCAAAATGAGAAATCAAAATGGCACGTTTAACAAAGTCTGTCTGGCCCAAACTCCTTGAAGTGTTAAACTGTTTCCTACTGTTGCTATGTTTCAAGGCTAAGGAAGAGTTTGCAGAAATACTGAGTGCAACACTGCAATTCTTACTGTCTTCTAATTGTCTCTTTTTTTTTTCTTCTTTTTTTTTTTCCTGTGGCAGGGAACAAAATTTAAGTTTGCTGCAGAAATGGATGAAAAGCTAATGCAGTTAAGGGGAAAGTAAACACTTCAGGACTGGAGAAGCACATCCCTGGTGCTCTGCTCTCTTCCAAAAAATGCACAGCTTTCTGCTATCCCAGAAGATGAAACACAGAAAGGAGGCAGGGAAAAAAAGCACAGAGCCTATAGCCCCTTCTGAGTCAACCATCTAAGGGGTTTCTGGAAGCAAATCCCTTGCAAAAAGACACAGATGAGGGGAGAAGGACCATCATTTCCTTCTCTGTTTTTTCAGAATAGTATTTCAGCAAAGACAGTTTTGAGAGAATACTGCAAGGCCCAGCACATAAAGAAATAACAAGGGCATGCTTAGCCCCAGCACAAAGGTAGAGAACTGCTCCACTACTTGCAAACGTGGATTTTTGCAGTGACAGAAATCTGGGATATACTCAACGGACAGCAGTTCTTTCTGACAAATATTTGCTGTCATGGCATTGCTGAAAGTTTATGCATCCAACGGAAATTAAAAATTGAAAAAAACGTGAGTTTGGAGGACAAGGTTCAGAGAAAAAAAAGAAAGAGAAAAGGTACTGTTATCAAAATGAATCAGATTTCCTAAAATAAGACTAATAAAAAAAAATTCTGCCAGAGAGAGCTGACATGGGTACACTGCCTGGCACACCCCAGATTTCAGCTCCTCCCTGTGCCATTTCAAGAATACACTGACTTCAGGGTCCTTTGGCCAGCACAACACAATGGCATTTTCCTTTTGGAGAATTTTTACTTTTGCCCACCCAATAGTCATTGGGATGAAAACCATCCTGGGAGGCAGGACTCCTCAAGGTGGGGGATGGCCTTGCAGCACTGCCTCACAGCACTGCCAGGCTGCCCCAGGAGGGGATCAGTCCCCACCCACACATCTTGTGAGTGGTTATAATTTGATCTAAGGCAGTGAAGCCAAGGCTAGAGCAGAAACTCTAGCTCTTCCTGTGTTTACAGGTGTTCTCCAGGGCACTGTGGATGGTGGTTTCTCCTCTGTCCCAAAAATCCGGTTACCTGAGCAATATTTCCTGAACTGCCACCCTGACGAGTGATGTAACAAGGAAATCCAGTCCCATTACAACTGACACAACTGCACCGTAATAGATCTGGATAAGAGGGGCATGCTTTAGGCTCCTGCATTTGAGAACAAAAGGCCGGCAAAAATTGTTTCTGTTTGCACTCTCTGAAGCTTAGAGCTGGATCTTCTTTCTCCCAATCAGGCAATGTTCATTTTACCAACAGCACTATACAAAAGGCCAGCATTCATGCTTCCAGGGAAGCATCAAGAAAACAAGTTTTAAAAAATAAAGCAAAATCATTGTGCTGATGATTATGAGGATGCAATAGGAAAGAAATAGCTGGGGTATTTGCTGCTTCTTCCATCAAAGGCTTCCCCTCCACATCCACAAAGTTCTCAAGAAACTGAAGTTTTCAGAGTCCTGTTTGGTTCCTCATTAAAAGATCAGGAACACTGAAGAGTTTGTATTCTTCCCACCCATTACAGCACACAAAATGCATGCACTCAAACATCACCTCTGCAAGAGAGCAACCTCAGTGGGGAGAGGTATAGCAATGACGAACTGCCCTGGCAGGTTTCACCAGAGGAAGGTGGAACTGCTTCTGCATTACAGAGCAGTCTGGTCAGCCATACAGATTTGCATGGGTTCTTCTTTTCCTCATGGCTGAAAGGCATTTCCCCAGGAACAAGAGAATGAAGAAAACTGGACTGCTGACATCATAACTTCTCCAGAGAAATTTAGCCAGTGCCCATTCCTCAGTTCAACATCCAGGTCCACATGATCTTACAGAACACGGAATTTCTCCACGGTCCCAGGACAGACAGGCCAGCAAGCTGGACAGGTGACTGAGACCCCAGTGCTGTTCTCGTATGTCTGAGTTAGAGCAGATATGGACTTGTGAGAGGCAAACAAAAAAAAAAAAATCACAACTAGAATGAAAGTCAAAGATATGATGAAAAGGTGTTATTAGAAGTACATTGCCCTGGAATCCAGTATAATTATCAGTGGCTTGCTTGCTTCTAGACTATTTCAGTAGTAGATATGGTTTCCTTTTAAACATACTAATTCTCATTTTAAATTTCTACCTGCCATATTTACTTTGACTTATGTTTGCAATATGCAAGAGAAGAAAGCCTGCTTCACCACACAAAAAGAGCATAGTAAAAAATACCTGTTAAATGATAGTCCCTCACCTGTGAGAAAAGGGGGTCCTGTACAAGGTGGGAAGCATAACAAGCTTGTTGGCCCTGAGAGCTGCAGTAAAACTTAAAAAAACCCCTATGACTGGTTGCAAATGATTGCTGCAGTACTTACTTGCAGCCTTCAATGCCTCTAGGCATTCAAGATTTACTATAATTCTTGCTTCTTAAACTGTATAACTTTTGCCAGAACATCTGCACAAAGAAATAAATCATTAAAGATGACTATTTGCTATTCCTGCAAATGCAGATCTGACTACACCAGACACTTGTTTCTTGAATCTTATAGAAATTAACACTTTTCTGTACTTCTTTTTCTGTGGTGTTGCCTTCACTGTAGTAAAATATGAAATGAAAGTAATGAGCCTTTTCTGAACAGAGAAATCAATATAGCAAAGCTATTTACAAAGCTATTTACATAGAACTAAAATCTGAACTTGTTCTTTCACAGGAACAATTCCTAGATTTTCCCAGAAGATCTAGATTTTGGTTTTTTTATGTCATAAGCTGTATTTCACCAAACTTTTCCCTTAAATTCCACCCTATTATGGTTCTCACAACACTACACAAAGTTAATCTCTATCTGTCTCTCATTTTTCCTCCAAGGAGAGACTTCCTCTATTCTATTTTTTTTTCTAAAATGTTTCCAGCTGCTTATTTCCTTTTATATTTAGGTAAGTGTATTCCAATGTAGAGCATCTCCATTTTTTAAAGTAATTGTTACATGCATATCTTTCCAGTTTTATATAAGAAAAGCTAATAGTCAAAATAAAGTTTAGTAATCAATACAAATTAAATTTAGTATTATCACCTATTTATTGGCAATGTATACCTCGTAGTAACTGCAGCCTCAACAGTTACTTTCACTTTTATGATCCTCTTTAAGTCAATTTTTTTAACTTGTTACTTCAGTTTTCCCTCTCACGCCATCTGCCATTTTGGCAACAGAACCCTCATGGCAGTAAAAATAATTAATGAGAGGTAAATGCTTGGAGAAAATCAGCCCCACACTTGGTATTTCCCATTGCAGCAGAGCTCTAATTTATACCAGTTAAAGAGTCTGAGGCTAGCAGAAGGATTTGAAATGCCTGTAATTTTAATTGTAAGTTTAAATCAACTCACTTGAAGACACAACTTTCCAGACATTTTCTGACACAGGAAGAAATGCTGTATTTGTCTTCCTAGCTGATCTCTCAGGCTTTACTCAAATAAGTGCCAAAATGCATCCTGTTTCTCTTGTTCTCATGCATTCTGACCAGATATTATAAATTAACACATCTCTTTTTAAGAATTCTCAAGCACAACAAGGTTATAATACTCCTATCTTGTTAATTTCTTAGAAAAGATTGGAAAGATTGAGAGAGCACTGCCAACTTTGGATACAACTCCTCTAGGCACATCACTGGCAGAACGCAACAGAATTTCCACGTCATGCGGGGTGGTGATGCCTTTTAGACATGCAGGCATGACCAAAAACATCTCAGTGACCACACAGAGGTCCAAGGGGAACATCTGAATATAGAGGTCATACTCAATACCAGTAAGAATTTTGCTTTTCTGGGCAAGAGCTACTACTGTCCACCTTCTTTTTTTTTTTTTTTTTTTCAGTGATGAATGAAAAACTTGAGGTAAGTCTTTGAACAACATAAGCATCATGGTGAAATGACTTTAACATGTCAATATGACAATCTTACATCCCATCACCTACTGTGAGATTTATTGCACTAAGTTGTTAACACTATAACCGTGACCACAGACTTCTCATCTTCAGGTTATCATTAGTTCTACTTTGTACTTATCTTCCACAGATAATCTCAGAGAAACCAATTTTTTCATCAAAAAAATTGCTCTCCACAGAGTTTATAATAGAGTACATAACAAAATTTGGTAGAAACTATGAAGTTTTCAAGTCTTGTTTTCTTACCATGAAAGAAAACAAAGGACCTTTTTTTAATATGAAGATATAAATTAAGTGTCTAACAGCTAAATTATTATTTAGACAAAAATATTTTTCCTGTTGTATTTCTTTACAATATTAATTCCTTCCTTGCATTAATATTTATTTTTGCTGAAACTTATAGCCCAACATAGGGTGACAAAAACATGAAATGGAATCAAGTCACAAAATCATGTGGCTTGACAGAAAGTTTAATATCATGGCATGACATAAAGTTTAATATGTCTTGATTTAAAATATTTATTTTTAAAATTATATTACAGTCCTTAAATTTCAATTTTATAACTTAAATTCAATTAAGCAATAATACGAAATTCACCCAAATTCATAAGGCTGGCACAAGAAACCCACTTCTCATGAAGTAGACAGACTTCTGACAATCAATCTATGATTTCTTGAGATCAGTGAGGAAGGAAAAAATCCAAGCTATTCCAAACCACTCAGAATACTCACTCTCAATATACTTGTGTTGTTGCTTTTTATTAAATGTCTGCCAATCCAGAGTTTAAGCCTCAATTCTTAGCAGAAAAGAAGTGAGCTGACCACAGTAATAGGATAAAAGTATGCTGAAATATTGAATTCAAGGTAGCCAAGGCTGAAACTCCACAGAGCTTTATAAGTCAGGCCAGAAGGTTGAGCAGCTGTTCAAATTAGATGTCAATCAAGTTTTCAGCACATTTCATAATGTGTTGCATGTGCAACCAATATGTTCCTACTGCGTCACATCATTAAAAGTGGAAGAAGGGGAAAAAGCAGCAAAGGAAAGATATGGCCTCTAATTGAGCACCCAGTGTCCTTGCACATCTACAGGCAGCAGTATAGGACCCAAATATAATATCATGTAATAGAGTATGAAGTTATATTACAGCCCAAAAATAGGAGTAAAATAGTTCAATATGGGAAGTAGCTGTCTCTAAAGCTGCACTAAGGCTTCCATCAGGACACAGGCTAGAACACAACAACCGTCTGAAAGTGTATCTCATCAGAAATCATCAAAGTGGAGGAACTGGAAAAAGCCCTCAGGACTCAGCAATTAACCAGTACAAGACCAAGATGTCTGTTCTGTGGTTTCAGGAACCCAAGACCAGAGCTAAATAGCTGTGATTCACCTTATTTCTAGGATTTTATCTTCAGAATGTATCTTTGCTGGAAATGCAGTTTATGCTGAGTATAGACAACACATCCAGAAGACAGAAAACTGCTGGAGGATCTTGCTAACTACTGAAATGCCATGTACTAGATGGCAATTCAGAATACAGCTTCAATCTTCATCTCAGCAGGAAGAAAAGGGCTCTAAGTGTTCTGGTAGTACACTTGGGCACAAGACTCAACATAGAGAAAACATGCAGAAGTCACAGCTGAAAAGAATGATTCCAGTGCACTAAATTCTAGTAAATAAATAAAAAAAGATAATTTCTGTTTCTCCATTCCAGCCCCCTTCCCTTCCCTTCCCTCCTAATTGCCTATTATGCTCTTATATAAAGGGATGTTAAACAACCAATGTGGGAAATGCTGCTTCTTAATAAGTACAAACATCTTCACACTGTTGCTTTCTGAGAAAATTTGACTATTTGACACCATCTCCTTTCCCCTTGCAAGATCCACACAAATCATTTAAAGACAGTATTAGGGAGTTACAGAAAACACAAACACGTAAGCAAATTACTGTGCGTCAGCTGAAACACATTAGCTCCGAAAGACCTATAAGGTGAACTGAATTGCCTAGCAATTGCTTTTGCTTTAGATTAAGAGAAAATAAGCACAGTTAATATGACTCAGTTGGAATGATATTTCAATGGTGCTTGTACCCAGAAGCTGCTCCTGGAAGAACTTTATAGGCTTAGATAGACCACAGAATAAGAGCATGAGCTCTCTTGAGACCTTGCAAGAAAAAACAAGGATAACAAAGAGCTACAGAATGTAGCAAAGCAAGGAAATATGCAAAGTGATTTACAGCATTACCACCCAGAACATTATTGAAGAAACTTTTCTGAAGTATTAGCAACAGGGATTGCAGTATGCTTATTTCCATTATAATGGATCGTGTGTCAGGTGCTTTAGTAACAGGGAAGAAAAGAAAAACTGGAACCAGGCAGGACCAGTTAAGACAGGACACAACAGCAGGATGTAGACAGGAATCAGACAGACTCCAGAATAACAGTGAGACCACAGCCATCAGGTCTATATATTGGTTCTTAGCATGCTTGAGGACAGACACTGTCAAGGTTTGCATTAGTCCCAGAGCAAATGTCTTTGAATAATAATGAAAGAGAATACATTCAAATGCTTGTAAAACTACAAGAGGGATCCCAGGGACAGAAGGATCCTAGGGAGTTGAAAATGAGAGTTAAGGCTTAGGTTGCTTAATGCTACTCAGAAGTGTAAATAAATAAGATGGGAGAATCATCAAAGAACCAGAGCAAGAAAATTATTCTTGCAGTGAGTTTCTGAATTGATATGAGGTGGTGGAATTACTTTTGTTAATGCCAGAGAATAGGAGATTTCAATAAAAAATGAGATAATGACAACTTGGATAACAATATATTGCTGTGTATGGAGAATGAAGACATTCAAAAGTTTTTCAAAATTTAAACAGTAATTTGCAAATGAGGACACAACTGAAAAAGGTGCTCAGACCATGATGTCATTGTCAGTAACGAGCAAGTGTGACTTAGGAAAGGCCGATGTTGATCATGCTGGCTGGATCCAGTTAAAGGCTGAGCCATGACATATCAGAGAGACAGGCCAAACTCTACATTTGGTGAAAAAAAAAAAGACACCTCTGTGTTTAGAAGTAGATCTGTCCTTCATAGGAGAACAAGCCATACTGATGTTTGTGAATAAAATCACTTGGACAAAAGGAGTAGAAAAGAAATGGATCAGAGGACAGTATCATTTATTAGACCATAAACATATTTTGAGGTATATCACAACCTTCTGAAAGGCATTTCATAAGTGTTCTTGGAAAACCACTGGTAGACAGAATCATAGACAGTAAGGTTTTGAGAGGAGATTTTCAGATAAAATTGAAGGTAAGTGCTAGAATAAAATTATGGCAGAGCAGAGAGGGTTTTGTCCACTGATTTGTATTTAATAGAAGAAATAAAATCATGCTAGCTGAGAAAGAGAGAAAGACTGGAGAAGGTACTGGAGAAAAGCAAGGTAGACAAGTCAAAGGAAGATGAGCTCTATCCAGATGAGGAAGCCATATCTACAGGAGAAGCAGTTAAAGAAGTATTAGGTGAGACAAAGCTATGTTCCTATGCTGCTTACTTTTTTTCTTCCCTTTTGGAAGCAATCCACAAGACCTGTTTGGAGAGAAAGGAGACAAGAACATGGGGAAAACTGAAAGCATATGCACAGAGAAAGTGTGACTCAGCTAAGCCAGAGGCAGAATATAGAGCTAGAGGAGTTACAGACACAGTCTATTCACAGGGCTTATGCCACAGATGCCCCATAGCAAAAGCAAAAGAAACACACTGGAGGACAGCCAGACTGTAACTTGATGATAGGAAAGAGAAGTGAGCAATTAAAGAGTAGAGGAGGCTGCAAAAGGGAAATATTTTTAGAAATATATGTCACTAAAGCATAAACACAGTTCACATACTTTAATGAGCTATGTTTTTAGTTTCATGTACTGCTTTTCAGAGAAATTCTTAAGAGAAAAAAAATGTGGCTTTGCTTCGGTTGAGAAGGAAACTAAGATGCAGAGTGGGGTAATAGATCTAATTTCACATGCAACATTACCTCAGTGCCCATCTCCCTGTCTAGTAACTGTATAACACGCAGCATGATTTTATCAGCATTAAGTGACGCATCAGGAAGGCCATTTTCTGCTCCATCTTTATCCAAACTGGTCCTCATCCTACTAACCCACAACCAAGTCACTATTAGTTTAGACAGATCATGGGGGAGTGTGTAAGCAATGGATTTGGGGGATAAGCAGAAACATCTAGAATTAACAAGGACAAAACAGAGCATCTTAAAAAATGAGGAAGCCCTTCAACCTGTGTTGGCTCAGTGCCTTCCACAGTCACCTTGCAGGGACTATACAGAGCTGGTGGAGAGGATGCCATGGAGAGGAGAGCATTCAGCCCCCAGCTATCTACTCAAAGAAACACAGTCAGAGAAGTGAGATGCAAATGCTGCATTCTGGCTACTAGACAGCCCTACAAGAAGTCAGGTCAAGAAATCTGGTCTTTGCACCAAAAGTTAACGTGAATATTAGCAGCCTGGCATTTATGGCTCTTGCCATTTGTGAAGTGAAACAGAGCTTCCCATCACCCTGAGACAGAAAAGGGACAGCAGTGAGGCAGCATGCTGGGCAAATGCATCAAGGCTATGCAGCATTTGAAAGCAGAGAGCTTCATCATCCCTGACCCAAGGCACACAGCCTCTTCATCCCACAGGACTTTTAACTGGTCACATTGTGTACAGCTCTGTCACCAGTGTCAATGCCAAGAGAGGGGCACTTGTGGCAATTTACTTCCCAGAGAGGCAGTTTTTGCCTCCAGAAAGCAAGTGAGGGAGAGTACAGAAAGGCCATTTTGTAAGAAGTTGCAAAATAGTTTCTCTCTCCTTTTTGAGTTGTTGCAAATTACTGAATGTTTGGTGTAACTGGCAGACAGGAAAATCCTACCAAACTGAACTGAAGTTCCTGTGCACAGATAATAAACCTTCTAAAAAATCCAATTAATACAACTAAACTCAGTAAAGAAAGATATCACCCTACACTCCAAAAAGAACTTGTTGAAAGTAAGTAGGTATGTGAATGATTAAACAAGCTGCTAATCTCTATTTTCCCTAAAGGCACATTTTGTTGAGGAAAACTTGAATCCGGAGCTAAAAAGACAGGGGTTTGGGTTTCCTGTTTCAGTGCAAAGGACAGGAAATTTTAATTACAGCTGTCCTTTTGTTCATAATATTTGTAAGCCCATTCACATAGTACTTTTACCATGTGTATACTCATTCAATTTCATGTGTATGAGAGAAACATTAAAGTTACTGTATTCTAAAATTCTTTTTACATTGAAAACAGAAATAATTCTGCTCAGTGCTGTCACCATAATACATTATAGTCTACTCCCGTATGGCACCTTAAATTCTCACTACATGACACTAGAATTTCTCTTTTTTTTTCTCTAGAAACCTAATATCAATAAAGGAATTGCTTCAATTTCCATATTAAGTATTTGTCTTCACAAATATCTGACTTATATGAAACAGTCATGACTAGACTGTCACCATGTCCTGTGATGGATCTTATAACTATATCGAACATGTTTGTCCTCACTAAACAAACAAACTTCATTATTTCTAATTATTTAATTATTTTTTAGTGATCCATTTGCATTTTTTAGCCAAAGTGGAAGGCAAGGAGAGGGGGAAACGTGAGATCTTTTACACAGGCCTCTAAAAACAGGCAATTACTTGCCAGACTGAACTTCCTTTATTATAGCAAGTGAGCCTTGTTTCTCATCAGGTAAAACTATATTGTCTTTTTTAAAGAAAATAGATTGAACTAGACAGAAATAATTAACTCCTCTCACTTAAACAAAAAGAAATTAGCCACAGCCTTACCAGCAAGGAATTCTGACGAACAGCTGCACTTGTCCCGTCAGCTCCATGTACTTTGACAAGCAGAGAGGAAACACTCACAGAAAGCAGTTGCAATGCTGAAATTGCCCAAGAGGAAACTGATGCCTCTTTTACAAACCAGGACTACACAAACCACAAGTTAGGCTTCAAAGCAGGTGCTAAAAGCCGTGCCTGGCAGAACTGTTAGTGCTAGAACCAACCCATATTGAAATGGGGTAGGGGATGGGAATAAAATATTAGAAATATTCCCAGATAGCTAGTTTAAAATTTTTTTAATGTTTGTGGTTTTCTTCACAAATGAAAAATTGATTTAAAAAATGTTCCTGAGAAGAAGCTAACAGTGCATTGTGGGAGACAGAAGAAAGCATACTACAGGTACCCTGTAACAAATGGTACTCTCCAAGCCTCAGTGTAGCCTCTGTTGCAAGCACATTTCTCAGAGCATTCCTCCAGTCATAGTCTCCTGGGAGCCCCCAGAGTTCAATCCTAGACCCCAAGGTGTGGAAGAACTCAGGGCTGCCTGAACCCAGCCACATCAAGGCCAGGGAGCCCTTTGGACAAAACGAAGGACAGGGCCTAAAGTGCTGCCAGTTTGTTTTTTCTCAGTCACCTGCCAGGTATGTCCCTGGAAACCCCATCCAAGAAAGATTTGCAGACAAGCACCTGGGTCTAATGGCTTCCAATGAATCATCTTTAGTGCCCATGTTTCCTTTTTGACTAACTGATGCAGTGGTAAGCCAAAATTAATAACCCTATTAAAAATGTGAGACAGATGCTTCTGTAAGTCACATTTTTACTAGGCTTAGGGAACAAACAAAATTAAAAGTCAGGGCCTTGTAGTTTTGGGTACTTTTCTGGCCTGCGTGTTCAACAGCTTCAGCTACAGGTATGTGGACGTCAAGAAGGAATAAATGTCTAACTACAGCACAAACATTTAAATAACTTTTCATTGCTCTGTCCACACAGCTCTTCACTTATTTTACATATCAGATTAGTCTATAAAGACAGAGCAGGCACTATATTAAATTTCCTCCTTCTTCAAAGTGATAGGCATTGCTAAAAATAAGGCAGGTCATTGCATGCTTTGAAGTGAGTTTTTCCTTTTTGACTCACTGGAATATTATAGACTAGTTTCCTCAAAGCAGGATGGAGGGATTCTGCTGCTTAGGGATTCTCCTGCATTTCTTGGGATCTGTCTCCCAGAAAAATTCCAGGATCCAAAGCTGGGTAAAGGAAACATCCAGAGACCTCAATGCTTTACTATTCATGATACTGAAATTACAGTGCCACCTGTAGGACACCCAGAAAAAAAATCAATCTGGGCCTAGGTGGTGCCACGAATGCCAGTTGTTATAATTACAGGGCTTTCTAGTTGTCTTGGCAGAAATGTAGGAACATAAAAGCCAGATGACTCATGTCATACTCCAGGGAGTAACTTGAAAACTTTGTTCACGTACAGCAACACGCATTGTTTTAAGTACCTCAGGACATCCAGAAGTGGATGTTTTGCTACAAAGACAAATCTTGAGTGGAAAGAGGATGTGCCAGTACAATGCATTCATAGCCCATCCACTTCAGAGCTTGTGCCAGTGTAGGCAGGAGAGATTTGCCACATTCTCAAAAACTTCCAGCTAAGACAGACATCATCCTTGAACAGCTGAGTCTAAGCAAAGTTTCCATTATAGCTGCACACTTTTTTTTTTTTTTTTTTTTAACTTTTCTATTCTAAATTTAGTTTTTAGCTATGGATCATGTACCCATGTACCCAATATATGGCACATCATTGACTGGTATTTGCATTACATACATACTTTGCACCAACGCTGGGAAGCACTCCTATATCCTTCAGAATATATTAATAAACTTATTTTATGTTGCTTTATCTTTTTTTTTTCTCTTTACCAAGAGAGTAATTTTCCAGTTTTCTAAGTGAAAAATACCTAAGGCAATATCTGTAAAGATTTTTCTCCAGTGTATCACTTCAAGATGCACATTAAGACACCTTAGTTGCTAAATTTCCATTAATAATATTTGAAATGGAAAGTGCTGAACTGATTTACTTAATAGCTCTGTTGACCCAAATGAACTTAAAAAAGAGGAGGTGCACAACATGTTCAAAGGCAGCTTCTGCTTAATGTTCAGCTGTGGTCAAAACCAGAACAAAATGTTCAGACAAATGAGGAAAGAAATAGTGAATAATATAATGGATTTAAGACTCCTTTTGTTTAGATCAATGGCAGTTTTGTGGGGGATATTATGTAACGTAACCATCACCAACAAACAATAGAAAGAATCTGGAAGACTAAAGAGCAGAGTGAAAAGAATGGTCAAGAATTGCCAGGGGGAAAAAAGCTCTTGTAGGAAGATGGATTTTAATACAAACATGGATTTTAATACAAACAATGCTTTGTAGTGTGGCATAACTGATAAGGGATTCAACATAAATATTTTAATTACGATTTATATAGGGAAAACACAACTCTTTCTCAGTCATGTGAAACAAAAAGGGAAGGAACAAACAATGAAAGTTGGTAAAATTAAGAGAAGGAAGTGGGTTTAAGTACACTATTTGGAATTCACTGCTTCAGTGAACTGAGCATGGAAGTTGGCATAGAATTTAAAATATTACTCTGTCAAACAGGGCAAATAGTTACTAACTATATGCAGAGAGCAGTAAATTAGGTACTTTCCAATAACATTAGGTTGAAACATTGATGACAAATTTCACAACATAAGAAAATTCTTCTCTTAGCTTTACTAGTTTCTTATGGCCACAGCAGTGGCAAAGAGTAAGAGACCTTCACTAACTTTTAAGGTAGATGATGCACAACACAGGAATAAAGATTGCAGTAAGATAAATCATGCAGAGATTTTTAAAAAATACTTCTATAATTGTGCAAATACAGGCTGTAGAAATCACTAGGCTTCCACCCAGGGAGGTATGGGAGGCTGGAGCAGAAGAGAGATTTCTGAAGGGACTTCCTGCCACCAGAGCTGCAAGGACACAAGAAAACTTGTGGGGGGAAGGGAGTAGTGGGGAGGAACCAAAAACATTGAGAAATTTCCAATTCCCATTTATCTGGTAAGGTGCCTGTGAGAAAGTAAAGGACTGTTGAAAGCAGAATAACCAGAATCATATGTACCAGGAACATGAGGGCAGCTCATAGAGATGAATGAGATCCGGTGAAAGCAGGCAGGTTAAACTATTTTCCATTGTGTTCCCACAACAGATTTCAAATCCACTGAAGTTGGGAATTGCACAGCAGAAAACATATCTGTCTGGTTAAAAATTCAAGACATAGCACTGAATTTTCTTCTTGAGCTGAACAGCAGTTGTCTCAGGAAAGAAAAAAAAAATCAACCAGTTCACAGTTTATTTGCAAAAAAATCCACTTAGATGGTCTTTTTTAGTCAAAAATAGTCTGTGTTTTTTCTGACCAGAAAGGAAAGTAAGGTATCATCTGAACTTTCATTTGCCTACTCAGCCAACTAAATAACTGACAAATGTACTAAAAGGTATGGGAAAGCCACTGAAAGCAGATAACATATCACTTGCCAACAAAGTCTACTGGTTGCATGACTCCTGCCACAGACTACAGAGGCCACAAGTAGGATGAGATGAGTCTCTGTCAACCAGTATGATTCATACTTGCCAAACCCATCTGTTACATGCAAACCAGTTGTTGCTGGCACTTAATATTTATGATTGAAAGTTACTGACTTCCACTACCATAAAGTTTTCCTTCTAAGTGGTAAAAATGTTCCAGCTTCCTCTGTGAGGTTTCTTTTCTATTTTAACTTGCTTCTCTTAATGAAGTGTATTTGAAACTGAGAGCTTTAACCAGTCCTTGGACACTCTGAGAGAACAGTGGGGTTTTACACACAGCACTTCAGTTTTGTATTTCTCTCTCCCTAGATCAAGTCAACATTGTGGTAGCACTATAGGTAAGCGGAGAAAATTGGCTGTATATTTACCTCTACCACCTGGCTAAATCTGAGTGTAAGACTTTGAGAATAAAATGTTGATGGACAATATAGGACTGGTAGCCTTTGAGCAGGGAATCAGTACTCAGAGGCTCCAGCCCTGACTCTGGCACTGACTTACCCCTTGACTTTGAACCCAATTCTTCCACAGCTTTACCTCTGTACCTTTAAAAAGGGGTACACAGTGATTACCTACACTGGAGGAATTTTATGAATATTTAATAATTAATTCCTCTAAAGTGTTCAGAATTTCTGAGGCTACCTGCTTCGCAGGAGGGACACATATGAGCTACCTTTATAAGAACAGCATTATCAGAAAAGAAAAGCACCTTTCAAGGGGCCAGAAAATTGTTTAAACATCTTGAAAACAAACAGTTGTCAAAGTTAAGCATTAGAAACGAGTTTTACTGCGGCCCTATACTAATCAAGAACTTTAACATCTGTACAGAATCCTAAATCCCACTCTTTGCTTCATAGTAATTTATTGCACAGCCTTATGCCACTGCTTTCCTTTCATCTTTGATAAAAAGCCTTCAGCAATTCTGTCACATTTACACTACTGCCGCTTGTGGTGGCTGTGTAAATTTAAAATGACTGCCAGAGAGCCTGCAACAACTTGCCATTGTAAATGCTGACATGGACAATTTCATCACTAACCCAGTGACAGAAACTGGGTGTTCCACAAGCACTGGGAGCGTGGTGGGCTTGCAAGATGGCCAGCAGGCCGTATAGATGGAAGCACTGCCAGGAAGGACATGATTATATCCCACTGCTTGGTTTGAGCCACATCTAAACGCTGTATCCAGTTTGGGACACACATCCCCAGCATGGAAAGATGGTGACAAATTGAAACAAGCTCAGCAGGGGACACCAAGATGTTTGGAGCTGGTTGATTCCATGAGGAGAAGCTGAGGGACTAGGACATTTCCAGCTTGAAGTACAGACAGCTTCAGGGGCCCTCTAAGAGCAGCCCTCCACCACCTATCAGAAGGTCAGCCAGAGGACAGAGATGGGCTCTTCCCAGTGGTACGCAATGAAAGAATGAGACACAACAGGCAGAAGTTGAAACAGGAGAGCTTTAGACTGAATATAATGAAAACCTCCTTCCCCATGATGAAAATGGGACCAGTCACCCTGAAGAGGTTGTACAGTCTCTGTCCTTGAAAGTTTTAAAGACCTGATGGGACAAGGCCCTGAGTGAGTTGGTTGGAGCTCAAAACTGAGCCTGCTATGAGCAGGAGGTTGGACTAAGATCTCCTGCCTGAGTGGTGCAATGAGCCTGTCATTCTCTGTTAGATCTAAACCTACCTCTGACCACCAAATCATCCACAAACCTGTAGTGAAAATACTAAAAAGTCTTCCCACAAGTAGAGAGATGCATAAATTTTCAAAAAGCAGGATATGTATGGACAACAAACAGAAGTTTAGGACAACTTGTGTACTTGTGCACATATGCCAAAATCTACATTAAAATCCAACCATAAATATCACTGTTAGGAATATGATACTGAACTAAGATCAGGCAATTTCAAAAATATGTTCCTTTACAAGTATTCTTTTCTTACCATGCCAAACATCCTTCTCCTTTATTCATATATTTCATTCGTTCTGTCAAGTCATCCAAACCGAAATTTTTTAAAATATACTTTTTCACACACAGAAAAAGGGATAAGGCATTTATCCAACTATTTGATGTTTAAAAATTTTTCAAGAAAAGAGGAGAATCTCTGGATGTAACCCTTTCTTTCAGAAGAAAAATTTTAAGCAGGAAAAATAAACCAACAGCACACCC
This sequence comes from Empidonax traillii, assembly GCF_003031625.1. Lineage (NCBI taxonomy): Eukaryota > Metazoa > Chordata > Aves > Passeriformes > Tyrannidae > Empidonax > Empidonax traillii. Next base: position 479,410 of record NW_020955404.1, on the reverse strand, counting down.
ATGTTTTGCATTCTCGCTCAACCATTTCTATTTCAAATGTAGAGTAACGTAGGTTAAGCAAAAATTACAAAGGAAAAAACTACTATATATCTTGAAAATGAAAATATCTTAAAGTGCTTGGAAGTCTTTTTAAACAAACAAACAAACAAACAAACACATTCTTTTCACATATCTCAAGTTTATTTTTTCAAATATTTCTGGGGTTGTGCTCTAGGATTCCTAAGGCTAGCCCATCTACTTGCTTGTAAAGAACCCAAAAGATGGATGCCCCATTCCAACTGTAAGATAACTAGACAAAAAGCCAATGCAACCATTGACTTATGTTTTCAGATTCAACAGTTCATCAGCAATTCATCAATAAATTTTAAGCACTTTGCATTTAAGTAATTGAGAGTGAATTAAATTCAAATTATACTTTTTGGTCACACAAGTTGCATTTCAATTCAAACACTGTCACGACACGGTTGTCTGAAATGCAGAGCCTTCAAAATATGTAACTTGCAAAAGGTCAATTTTTTAAACATTGGTAAGAAAAGCCTGACATACTATGTTTCAGTTTTGGGGGTGGTTTTGCCGTTTGCACATCTATTTGTCAAATAACAGCTTTTCAAATTATACTATCATTAGGTATATGCACATCGTCTGTATTCATTTGGATTAACTGAATTTGCCCAAACAAATTCTCTCCCAGCTTATTTCCTTTGTGGGCAACTTGGGGCTGAGGGGAGCTGACTGCTGAGCTTTCACATCTCTGAGGGCCAAAGGAGGTCGTGCAGTAACGCCAACACATTCACCAGCAAGAGCACCAACCTCAGCTGCATAGTTGCCATTTCTCATCAGCATTTTCTGCTGAGATTGCAAAGCATCCACGATTGCTACTACCTCTTCCTCTCTCTTCCTCCCCCGCAGCATTTGCCCCAGGCACAGCAACAAGCCTACCAGGGTGAGGAGGGTGAAGGCTGCTCTCCAGTCATCCTTTCTGCTCAGCTATGATTTTTACCCTCATTCCGCTCCCCCCGCTTATTTGCATTTTTCATCTTTGGCAATAAGTCATAATAAGGAGAGACAAGGGAATAAAAGCATTTTGTGATGCATTTTAGTAAATGTATGAGTCACTGTGGTCTAGTGGTTAAAATCTCTTTGTTTTGAATAGGCTCTTATGTTAGTACCTAAGCACTAGGCTTCAAGAAATGTATTTGGGGCTCGCTGTTCCTTTTTCACCAAGTCATTTTTTTTCTAGGTTCACATGTGCCTCAACAGGGCACTTCACCTTGATAAAGACTTAAGTTCGGAAGTCTCCGAACATCATAATAAAACTGAGCGTTAAGCCCATTGTATACATGAGGAACATGAAAATGTTATCACTAGATTGCACCCTGACTAAACAAAACCATACAAAACCCTAAGAACTTGTGTGACGCATCTACCAACACTTCTACATTGTTAGTGACAGCAATTCTGTGCAAAAGGTGCTGAAACGTCTCATTCAGGCACACCCAGGATATCCCACAGGGTTCCGCTTTGTAGTAAGGAGTGACTGCCTAACCAGCTCTCAGGAAGTCTTCCAAATAATCCTTGGTTAAAAAGACAATGTTATCAACTCTATTGCCTACTCTAATTTTCAAGTTCATCACCACAAGCAAAAATTTATTTTCTTCTTTAACCAGAACTGAAGAGTCTTTGGGCAAGCATCCCTGCAAGCACCCTGGCTGAACAGGGCTCAAGGTAATAAAGAGAGTTTATGACCTTTGGAAGAAGGGGCAGACAACCCAGAAAGAGTACAGGGATATCTTTAGGTCATGTAGAGAGAAAACTAGAAAGCCAAAAGCTCAGCTAGAACTCAATCTGGCCACTGCTGTGAAAGATAATAAAACGGGTTTTTATAAATACATTAACAACAGAAGGAGGGCCAAAGAAAATATCCATCCTTTACTGGACGCAGAGGGGGACATTGTCATCAAGGATGATGAAAAGGCCGGGATACTTAGTGACTTCTTTTCTTCAGCCTTTGACAGAAAGACCAGTTATCCTCAGGGCAACCAGACCTCCTAAGGTGGTAGACAGAAATGGAGAGCAGAAAAAAAAGCCTTCAGTCCTGGAGGACGTAGTTAGCCACCTGTTGAACCACTTGGACACAAGTGTATGGGGCCAGATGGGATTCACACAAGGGTACTGAGGGAGCTGGTGGAAGGAATCACCAAGCCACTCTCCATCATTTATCATCAGTCCTGGTTAACCAGGGAGGTCCCACATGACTGGAGGTTAACAAATGTGATGCCCGTTTACAAGAAGGGTTGGAAGGAGGATCCAGGGAACTACAGGCTTGTCAGCCTGATCTTGGCAGGTCATGGAGCAGATCATCTTGAGTACAAAAACAGGATGCATACCGGACAACCAGGGCGTCAGGCCCAGCCAGCATAGGTTTAGTGAAAGGCAGGTCCTGCTTGACCAACCTAATCTCCTTTTATAACCAGGTGAACCAACTAGTGGATGAGGGAAAGGCTCTGAAATTCACTAAAGCCTTTGATATTGTCTCCCAGAGTATGCTTCTGGATAGGTGCTTGGATAGGTGCCCTGTTTACTGGGTTAAAAACTGTCTGGATGGCAGTGCCCAGAGTGTGGTGGTGAGTGTAGTTACATCCAGCTGCAGCTGGTCACAAGTGGGATTCTCCAAGGTCCAGTCCTGTTTAATATCTTTAATGACAATCTAGATAAAGGGATCAAATGTACCCTCAGTCAGTTCACAGGCTACACTAAGTTGGGCAGGAGTGATGATTAGTTGTGGGCTAAGAAGGCTCTGCAGATGGATTGGGACAAACTGGATGAGTTAGCTGAGGGCAATGGTAGGAGTGTTCAATAAGGTGAAGTGCTGGGTCTTGCACTTGGGTCACAGCAACCCCATGCAGAGCAACAGGCCGGGGGAAGAGTGGCAGCCCAGTGAAAAAGGACTTGGGGGTGCTGGTCAACTGGCTGAACATGAGCCAGCATGTGCCCAGGTGGCCAAGAAGACCAGTGGCATCCTGGCTTGTATCAAAAACACTGTGGCCAGCAGGACTAGAGAAGTGATTGTCCCTCTGTATTCAGCACTGGTGAGGCCACAGCTCTGTGTTCAGTTTTGGACTCCCAACTTCAAGAAAGACAAGGTGCTAGAGCATGTCCAGAAAAGGGCAATGGAACTGGTGAAGGGTCTGGAGCACAAGTCTTGTGATGAGCAGCTGAGGGAGCTGGGGTTGTTTGGCCTGGAGAAAAGGAGGCTCAGGGAGATCTTATCACTCTCTACAACTACTTGGAAAGGAGGGTGTAGTGCAGGTTGGCCTTTTCCCCTAGGGAATTAGCAACAGCAGAAGAGGAAATGGCCTCAAGTTGTGCCAGGGGAGGGTCAGATTGAACATCAGGAAGAATTTCTTCTCTGAAAGGGTGGTTAAGCATTGGAACAGACTGCCTAGAGATACTGTGGAGTCACTGTTCCTGGAGATGTTCAAGAATAAAATGGTCATGGCACTTAGTGCTTTGGTCTAGTTGACATGATGTTTGCTCAAAGGTTAGGTTCAATTACCTTGGAGGTCTTTTTCTACCTAAATGACTTTATCATTTTATTCTATGAAAGGACCACAATTCAAGCTGTTGGAAACAAAGCAGATGAAAACCTACTTCCACTCTCCTCCACCCTTGTGGCCAGCATGACTCAATAATATTATCACACACATCCTTTGACACTTCAAGCAGGGCTCTGAGCTCCCCAACCCCACTGCTACTCCTACGCATTTGTTCCACCACTATAAGCACCTGCTAAAACCCAAGCAACTTGTTATGCAAGGCTTTGGACTTCACAGCACTGCAACAACTTCTTCACACTCACGTATTGTAAGCTCCAACACTTCCCATTATAGAGGAATTCCTTGTCTGTTCAAAAAAAGAGATGGAGAGGAACAAAGGCAAACAGCTACAGAAAGAGTGAAAAAGGGGAAGTGGGAAGGCAAGAGAGAAGATGCGATTAGACAAGCCAGTGGTACAGGTTCTTGCTTTGCTACACGTTTTCTCCAAGAGCCCGCATCAGTTCCAGTGCTGCGAAGTTCAAAGGACCTTTGAAACTTAGAAGAACACCATTTGTTTTAAGGAGCTCTCCACAGTTTCCTGGGAAGTCTCTGCTTACCAGAACACCTATCCACCCGGTCTTCCAATTTCAGCTCTCTAAGGACCTCTATGTTTTCTCCAGTGTCACCACTTTAAAGAAGTTCCCTTCCCATGCTACAGACTACTACACCATCTGTAACCACACCTGTAACACCCCTGGTGCTTCCCACAGTCAGAAACTACCAAGGTACCCTTTGGGTGTTCTTGCTTGTCTTAGTCCTTGGAAGAGCACCCCTCCACCTGCCCTGTGCCACCTCCCCCCTACCACTGAGCTTTGTCCCAGATACCCAGGTGAACATTGTTCCAGAGGCTGACACAGACACGCTATGAGCAAGTCACTTCCCACAGCTGGAAACTACAGCAAGACTCTGCAAGTGAAGTTGCAGGTAGTGCACAAGACTGAGAGGCCCTGTGCAAACCTTCACAGCACCAGCAGGATCTCCAGAATTAATGCAAGCTGTCTTGGATATTGCAAGACAATGCAATGTTTTTAGACAACAACACATGTGCCAGTTTCATCCCTGACACTTTCTAGAGAGCTCAACCCAAGGCTGCTATGTAACAAGAAATATGGATAATCTGAGTGTCCCAACGGGATTCAGAGATGAAGAACCTGTATCTTCAATAACCAGTTGAAGAAAATTGATCTCTTGGATTATTATTTTTTCCTAACAACTTAATTACATGCCAGATTGTGAGAGGAAATAAAATTGGCATTTTTATTCAGTGCTCCAAACTGTGTCAGAGTAAAGGTAAAGCATCCAATAACAAATACTGAAACAGAGCACACAAAGAGAGACAGGAATAGAGACAATATGAAGTGAGGCCTCCATAAGGAATTCTGCTGCTCCACAGTCTGAATATATCCTGAAGGATTAAATTAGCAGAGCTTCATTGTAGGCAATATTTCTCAACAGCCTGTCCTTCCATACCCTTTTCTCTTTACTTTTTGATCTCATTTATACATTCAGCAAAATGAAATCCACGCTAACTCACAGAATTTAATTGTGCAGTATGTGAAAAAGTACTTCCTTTTAGTTTAAATTTACTGCCATTTTTGCTGGTTTTTTGAAGGATTTTTTTCATTGTTTTTTTGGGCTTTTTGGTTTTTGTTTGATTGGGTTTTTTTGTTTTAACAAATGAAACATACCAGTATTCCCGTGGGGAAAATGGTATTCCATGCCATCTTGTAATCATCTCTGTGCCAGTCATAACTTTGCCATTACATCTCAATCCTCTCTTTTGCTCTGAAACTCTAGTTCCCCTTTTCCATACCTTGTTTTTGACCTCCACTTCCCATCATTTAATTAGGTGTTAACCCACAAAAGATCTGTAGTTGCCTAGCTGTCACAAGCCTCTGGAAATAGCCCTGCCAAAAGTTTTCTGGAAATCCAAGTTCACTGCACTGATACAGACATGGGCAAGCAGTGCAGTAAGTTCACAACAACGAATTTGTAGAGCAAAATGTGCTGTGCCAAGGATCTGACATGCACGCAAGTACTGGAAATTAGTATCGGTAGTTCAGTCTCACAGACTGATTAGCAGTGCACTTTCTGGAACACACCTGGTTAATTTGGTTCAAAGGACTGATTTTGTGTAAGTCATGGCAAAATCAGTCTGCCATGTGAACTACAGCAAGATAAGTGGGGATAATCTTGATATTTGCTTAAGAAGTGCACTCCTTACTTGAATTAACACACCCATGGCACAACATCCCCTATCAACTGGATTCATCTTTAGATCAAGAGGACTCCAAAGAAGGTTGGGTTTCTGGAGAGACATCTTTACTCCCCAAAAAACAAAGTCAGTATTAGTCTCCCTTGATAGCTGTGAATTCACCTGGTTATTAATTTGCCTCTTCTTAGTCCTTTGGTACCCTGTAACTGATTCAGTTAGTGAATTACATGCCATAGTATCTACTTTAGCATTTCCTTTTCCAAGTTGCTTCAGAATTCTCCACGAACATTGTCAGGTGCTGATGATCTACAAGTTGCTTTTTTTTTACTTATTTGTCTTAAAATACACTCCTGTAGTAGTTAAATTTGAGACAGTTTGTTAGATGTCCTCCACCAAAAAAAAAAAAAAAAATCTCATCTAGTCCAAGGGCTCATTTAATACTGTTTCTTATGGTCTTGCTATCTTTTCCTCCTTCTTCTTTTATAACTCAAACAGTATCAAAATCTTCCTCTGTTTTCTCTTTCTAGTGATCTGAAAGGATTTTGGTGTGACCCCTTTCCCAGTCCATTTTTTATGATTTCAGCAATCAAACCAAAAAGACCAGCTATTTATCAGAACTTACAGTTTTTCCATATTTTTCTATTTGATACGACTTTCCGTTTTTTGACAAACATCATCTTATTTCTAATAGGCTGATGTAATTTGATGTTTACATATATTATCTTTTTCATTTTATTACTGGTACTTTTTAAATCTTTCTTGACAGGTGTTAAACATTTATTCCTAGTTTCTACTAATGGCACAATTAAACAGCCTTGATGCCATTTCAAATTGCTTATCTTTTTAGCTGCTCCTCTTATTTTCCTCTCAACACACATTCTCACATCATTTAAGTCCATTTTTTAAAGTAGCTATGTTTGATTTCTTAACTACCACATTGATGCTGAGTATCACAGAATGACAGAATATGCCAAGTTGGAAGGAACCCACAAAGATCATCAAGTCCAACACTTAGTTCGGCACAGGACCATCCCCAAGAGTCACACCACGTGCCTGGGAGTATCATCCAAATTCTTCTTGAATTCTCTCAGGCTTGGTGCTGTGGCCACTTTGCTGGAGAGCCTGTTCCAGTGCCCAACCACTCTCTGGGTGAAGATCCTTTTTCTAATATCCAACCTAAACCTTTCCTGACACAACTTCAGGCCATTTCCCCAGGTCCTGTCACTGGTTACAACAAAGGAGAGAACAGTGCCTGTCCCTCCTCTCTCCCTCACAAGGAAGCTGGAGACTGCAATGAGGTCTCCCCTCAGTCTCCTCCAGGCTGAACAGACCAAGTGACCTCAGTCACTCCTCACACGGCTTCCCCTCAAGGCCCTTCACTATCTTTGTTGCCCTCCTTTGGACACTCTCTAACAGTTTAATATCTTTTTTATATTGTGGTGCCCAAAACTGCACAAAATATTCAAGGTGAGGCCGCATCAGGGTGGAGTGGAGAGGGAAATTTGAAGTCACTGTTGTTTCCTATACTTATTTAATTTATTCAAAATGAAAGATAGAATGCTTTCTTTGTTGTTCTCCCTAACTTCTGACAGCTGGAATGAAAATTTTATCCAGGATGTTTTCTTTTTTTTTTTGATAAACACTTCCTACTAAACTATCTTTGTAACTGAAAAGCTTTTGTCCATCCTCAGAAGGAAAATCCCTATAGATTAAGTAACTATGATGTTAGCCTTCTCAGAAATCCTGAGCTGGAAGATTAACAGTAATAAGAAAAGCAACAATAACAATTTCAGCCTAAAGCCAGGGCAAGAGCCAAGGAAACTGCAGCAAGTTACAGGACACTGCTGTCCCATGCTCTGAGGCTGATGACACCTGGCAGAAGAGGACAGGGGTCAGACTCTGCTGGGAGCAGCACTATGCCCCAAACATATACAGAACAGCTGCTGGTCTCTCCTGCCAAGAAACCTCACTTGTTTAATAAATACTACATATGTATGCACACATTAAACATACAGCAGTGAATTTACAAAAGCCTTTCTTTCCCATCCCTTAGGCTGTCTGCCAGAAACACTCAACTGTAGCAGTCCAAGGTTTCTCTATAGACCAACTCCACATAAAAAATCTGAACTAGAGTGTGACCCAGCCTCCATAGGCCACAGAGTGTTTAACTATTAACTACTCATTGAACCACATCAGATTTCTATTAGCAGCACTCTCTCTTGTCCAGCCACTGTGTTCGGGTTGGATGAAGTGCTGGTTTAAGGAGCACAACGTGACAGCTGGTGGAGTGCCCTCCTCCAGCAGAGGTAAGGAGGGATCTAGGCTTGCATGTGGGACTTGGGTTTCAGTGTGAGGCTCCCTTGGGCTTCTTATCCTCTGAGACAAGATAAAGAGAATTAATAGGACATTCAGTTTCTGTGCCTGACTCCATGAGCTCTATCTAACGAAAGCATGGTAAAAGTTGGTTATGCTGGAACAGAATTCATTTGCATAAAATGTTCGAGATTACAGTTATTCAAGGTATTCAAGAAAGCACTAGTTACAATCAATTTTTACTCCCACAAATAGTACTCAAATGAATATTTAAGTGTCCTTTACCAATCCTGCCTTATCACATATTTATCTCCTTTTGGAGAAATCCAAAAGGAACATATAGCTAAAAAGCTTTTGGGAACTATGAAGGAAGACATTTTAGAAGAACTGCTATATATAAATCTGACTCTACCAAAATCTGTAGGAGATGACAGCTTAATTTCAATGACTACACTCATCAGAGGCTCCCTCTCCTGCAGCTATATACTCAGCTTTCTGCTGCAAAAGGTGACAACAGTACAGGTATCTTGTCCCCAAAGAAACCATGCTTTGTATGCACACAATGGAGTGGGCAGTGGAAACTCCCCAAAACACAATCCCTAAGCCTCTCTTTACACAGCTTTCCCATACCACAGCTCAAACCATTTCCTTCCCTCTTCTCCAGTGAAAAAACCTGCACATTCTAATCCAGAAGAATTCAACAAATAAGATTTAGACACTGACCACTTCTGTTACCACAAAAATAAAGTGGAATCTCTCCAAACAGATCAGAGTGGTGACTAAAAATCTTAAAAGAAAATTTAAACTCATTCTAGTCAGAGAAATATGTAACTGGATGTTTTTCTCAGGGCTAATTTGCAGACAATTTTTGCACGTTCTTCATTAAATACAGTTCAGATGAATCTGTTGCAGGCACAGGAACCCCATCAAGCAGAGGTCATTTCAAGGATTGAATAACTAGTAGCGACCACTGTCGTGTACTACAGAGCTATCCACAGCCACTGAAGTTAGGAGACTGACAGCAGGTAAGATAGTCCAGCTGCAGAAGAGCACTTGTTTACAATTCAAGGGATTTCCATTCCCCTATTTGCTTTACAGTGCTGAGCAAGCTTGGTTTACCTCTATCTCAGTTCCTCAGATCACCCAAGGAAAGCAATGGCTATTCTCTCCTGCAGATGGAAGTGTTGTGAAGAGCAGATGTGAATTCACAAAACACCAGGGAACTTCGCTCCCCGGATGTGGGGACTGTAGAACCCAGGTAACACTCAAAACAGTATTGGTTATTAAATGCCAATCAAGATCAATCTACCTCATTAACAGCAGTAGTTGGCCTTTCAACCAGAGGAAATAAAAGTAGGAGAAGACTGCAAATTGCTGACCAAACTCTCATGATTTTAAGTTAATGGAGCTGATGACAATGCCATAGTTACAGTGACATAAAAGTCAGCTCTTGGAGCAAGAACAGAGGATGATACCCTCCCACAGAAACATCTCTGGTCCAGGTGCTACCAGTGCTCCATCATTAGTGCCAATGCATTCTTGACAGTCACTTTCCTTAGGATTATATGAAGTGTCTGCTTATGATCTGACAGCAGAGCCTAAGGATGGAACTAAACATTTTAAACCTACCCATCCCGATCCCATAGAAAGAGAGTTCCCTACACCAAGCCTCCATTACAGAATAACTTCCTCATATTTTTCTTTGCAGAGAAACCAGGTGACAGAGCTGAACCTGAATGTTCAATTCTAGTTTCACAACATGCAGTCTCAAGTAAACTCTTCCTTTTATCCCCACTATGTAAAAGTTTCAGACATCAATAGATAGTAATGAAGTTTCCTCAACTTACATAATGCTTTCCCTTCTCCTCTTCTTCCCTTACATCCTCCAAGTCGATGAAGCAGAGGACATGGGCAGAGCTCCAAGAAGTCTGCATTGGGAAGAGCAGCAATTATTGCTACATTCTCACCAGCTGTGTTACAGACCTCCCAGACCTGAGCAGGAAACAGGTGAGTGCCAGACTTTACCACGTGGGGATGCTCCACATGAGAGTCAATTACACCTCTGCTCAGTGAGTCTCCTCAGAGAGTCAGAAAGAAAAGACAACTCCAGACAAACATACATAGTGTCTTTGCTTTCTCTCTTCAGACCTAGTGACACCTTCTTTTCTTACTCTTCAGTTCCAAGGATTGCATTTTACCTGCTATTCTTACTCCAGTTCCAGGAACATCTGGGTCTGAGAAGCAGCCAATCATTCAGGGCAGCTAGTTTTTCCAAGCCTCCATCAGCACAGCTGCAGCAGAGTCCAAGTTGTAAGTGTGACAACTGAGTAGGGAGAGCAGCTCTGGGAGCTTGCTCTGGCGTACGCTAAGGGTGGGAGGACTGGAAGAGGACTGACGTAACAATGCCTGTATAAGGCCTTGTGACCACTAGCAGTTGTCTCAGTGGTTTTACAAGTATCAGTTGTATTTACTCAAGCTGAAGTGTTGCTGTCTGCAATAGAAATTCAGGTTTCCTATGGCTGCTTCTCAATTCAACATTCATGAAACAGCCAACACCCTTGGTCAGGATCAAGGGCTCATCACGGTAGATACTAGGTAGATAAAGATGATGACATCATCCCATCCCAAAGACTTGGCAGAGATAAAGAGGGAGTAAGATGATGACAATGTACTTGGAAAGGGAAAAAACAAATCCAACCATGCCCCCTCTTGGCCTCTATCAAAATAATGATTATGTGTAAAGCCCTGATTGTATGCATACACGTAAATAAAATTCAAGACTCATACTCAGCACCAGGAAGTTGTTTAGCTGAAGTCTCCAAGCTCCTGCCTGTAATAACCTTCCTACCTTCTGATTAGAGCCAAGAAAAGGGTTTAGTATGTTTCCTCTTCTCTAATCTAATATTATTTGTAAATGTGTTTTTCCTTTCTTCTGTCTTTCCAGTTGGTTTTATTTATGTAGACACGCCAATGTGGTAAATTTCAGACCTATAATTTGTGGCTTCCTGACTTAGGAATGGTTCTGAAGTAGTTTTTATGTAGCTGTTCCTCCAGCTAAATATTTACACACATATGCACCATGCATAGCTTTTACTTATGTGCATGAGCAAGGGCTCTGAATGCTTCACATAACTTTTCAGGGTCTACATGTGTTTCTGATCATGACAACACACTGAAAATATGTGCCTACAAAACACATTTTAAATGTATTTATACAAAACAGTATGTGCTTACCCTTGAGGTGTTTTCTATATATAGAAAAGCTGAAGATTAGGCTTCTTGTTCTCATTTTTTCTCTTCAAGTTCTTTCCTTGTTATTCATTGTATCCAGGTTTCCTTTACAACTCAGCTATACATTATTTTTCACTGGCATGGAATCAGTCAAACCTGAGTTTTGATAATACACATGCACATGATAAAGCATGAGACTATCCCCTAAAGAGATATTTGGACTTTCACATTTCAGTCAGTTCAACAATAATGAGGGCCTAAGAATGAGCATCATGCTCCTGCTCAGTGTCTGCTGAGAGACCACAGCTTACAAGCCTTCAAGGTATAAAAGAGGGGTATAGTTATAAAACACTATCAATGCTCCTTGTCATCATATTAAACATATGCATGCTTTAAGTCCCTTTCTTAAAAAAAAAAAAAAAAAAAAAAAGGGCAGAAAATTAATAAATTCAATCTTGTCCACCAGAATGGTTTTAAACAGTGATTTACTTGAAAAAACCTTTACGTTTGGTTGTTCTAGCTTGAAAATGAGGCCAAACAAGACATTCTAAGTTCCATTCCCAATGGCAAACTCAAAGGAATTTATAAGAAGTTTTGCATCCAAACCTTGCAATAAGCTACATCCAGTATAAAAAGTCAGTCACCCTGTGGACCCCAAACAGGAAACACAAAGAGCCACAGCTAGTTCTTGATTGCCTCACACTTCTGAAAGTTTTCACTGTTACAAGACTTTGCAATATTAAACATTACTTTCTCCACCGTGACCTTCCTTTTCCTAAGGCCAAGATGCAAGAAGGCAGGCAGGCTGCAAGCAGCCCTGGGACCTGCACTCACAACTTGCCAGTTCCCAGTTAACAGCTACTCACCTCTGGGGTGGCCTTCCCCTGCCTAGGAAATACAAAATACATGCAACTACAGCCTGAAGATGGTAACATATTAAACTAGATGAGATTTCACAATATGACTCCGTGGGTTCCACAGTCTTTGGACTAACCTTATAAACTCGAGCAGTCCTAAAAGTCAACAGTGCAACATAAATGCATCCACGCACTAATAAATGCTTGCAGGACCAGGACCTAAACTAAACTACAGACCTCACTATTGTCTGGATTTACAAAAAATGATCTATTTGACTTATGTATGTTCTTTTTTTCATCATCAAGGTAATTTTTATTTACGTGCATGACTGGACAGTCTGTATTTTGTATGAATACTGGTATTCACTCACAGAGGACAATAAAATAGCTTTTTTCCCACTGCAAAAGCTTGTCAGGGAGCAGAGAGAAACACAGCTCATCCAGGCAGTCAAATGTCACCAAAAAAAATCAAATAGGAAACCATGGAAGCAAACATTTTTTAAAGGTCTTGTATGACAGGCTGTTATACATTATCTGCTTGCTGTCGGGTTACAAACAAGTCAATTTGTACCATTTGGAATATTTTTGCAATCTATCTGAAATAAGAAACAAGAGGGGGTTGAGAAAATCCAACCAGCCTTAGTCATCACTGACAACCCCTCAGCAGCCCAGCTAGCTGACTAATTACTGTGGTGTCCTCCTACAGAGAGTCATACAGACAAAAGCCTGATAACCCCACCAGTCAGACTGCAAGTGCCAGCTGCTTATACAATATTTGAAAAAAAGGTTAAATAATACAGCAACACAAGATCATTGGGAATTACAGATGAGGTCTGGCCTTTTGCATGGATCCATTTGAAATAAATCTAGAGAACGTGAAACAAGAATATGCTACATAAATAATACACATTTTGGTAGTCGGCATCTGCATGCTCACACAAAAGTATCCATCTTGGCCAGAACCAGCAGTGACTGATGTTAGGATCTGTCAGGGTTCCCGACAGAAGATGCTGCAGTTTGCAGAAAAGCACCAGACCTCTCCAGCTGTACCTCTCACGTCCCCATATGCTCTGAAGAGGGGAAAGGGCAAGGAGGCTCTATCAGGTACCCACCAAGCAGTATTGCATCCAACAGAAAGACCTTTCCCATACAGACCTTCTTCTGACCAGTACCACAGATGAAAATGCCACCAGGCGCCAACGTTGGGAATTCACTTGGTGCCAATCTTGGAGGAGGGAGGTTCAGTGGTGGTACCACACTGTGCCTGCTTTCACCTCACATAATGATAGTGCTGTCCATCAAACTTTCTCTGGTTCAGGGTATCTTTTTGCTGTGAACTACAATCCCCCGGTACTACAAATTCAATTCAGAATAATCCACTTTTTCTGTTCTATTCTGATGATAGTTTCTCAGGAGAAAAAATGGATCCTTATTAAAAAAGGAATCGAAATAAAACTTTTTTTTCTAAGAAGGTTAACTGGCGCCTGATGGTCTACAATCTGTCAAGTTAAGCAAACAAAGAGAGGGGAAAACCCTATCTTGTAAATAAGGCAATTACAAATCTAGTTTCTACACTCTGGAATGAGGCCAGGATTTAAGTGTGAAGGATTGAGAAGAAAATCTGTTGTAAATTCCTTCAAGTGAAAGTCTCTATTTAAAAGGCAGAGAATACCAGTTTTAGAAAGGTCATGAAGTCACAGCAGTTTTTTTCAAAGCACAACTCTTAAAGTCAATCTGACCTCTTTTTAAAAAGGCAGACAGACACAGCTGCACTTTGAGTGTAACCCTTACACTAGAAAGAGAAGAGCAATGATCAAAAATAGGTTTTGCATTGAATTCTGTGTAGACAAACATGAAAAGAATTAAATATCTACTCAATAGGCATCATAACTTCAATGACTGTAAAAATTTATTATTGTATATTCTCAGTTTAAAGAAAAAAAACACAAGAGAAATATACCTCTTATATGAGCATAAAGTGACAAATTACACATAAGCTGCATCACTAAAGCTTTCACTTGTGCCTGGTTTTAGCTGCCTTCTAAGAGGACTTGCTCAGTGGACAGGGAAATATGGCAACAGCAGACTCATGTGCCTTGAGTAGAGTTCCTAAGTCTAATCTCTTTGAGAAAGTTTTCAGCAAAGGTGAAAGAGTGACTCTGAAAGACAGAGTTGACAAGCTGTGTCATTATATGTCTGATAAATATTCTATGAGTAGTTACAGAACTCAATACATGAGTATATACATATACTCAGACATATACACATGCAAATACACACTTTTATAAAGCTCAGGCAAATTCTAATGAAACTAGGAAATCAGACTGGAAAATCCAGTTACATTACACCTTTGCATTTTATTCATCAATTAAAAAGACTGTGGGTGTTGTGACTAACTGGCAGACAGTAATGTTTACCATGGGGTAAACTGTTTCTTCTCCTCATTTTCAATTGGAGGTAAACTTTGGCGCGCTCCACTATAAACAAGTCCTGGCACTAAAAACAAAGAGACAAGGAATCCTTTCATGGATGTATTCCCATAGTCCATCAAACATTCACCACTTACACTGCCCAAATATATTGTCAAAGGTGATAAACACACATATTAATAACAACAAGTCTGATATTCTGCTCAATTCCTCATCACAGAGGTGCCCAATCCTGCTTTCCAAGGTAAGCAACAGCGTAGTGTTCAGCTGCATTCAAAACCATGAAAGATCTGGCTATAATTCTCAGAAGTCTTCCTGAACAAATATAGCATAACACTGTACCTTAATCCTGGTCTCCATTTCTACTCACTGTACACATAATGGCACATGCATACAAAAGTCAAGTAGACACAGAATGACCTCGCAACACTTCACACACCTCCTACATGACACCAGAAGGCCTCATGGCAAACAACCCAGTCACTTGCTGTCACTCCCAGTCAGAGTGCTAGCAGATCATAAAAAATAAAATTAATAATAAAAAAAAGTTACTGCAAGAAGGAGAAGGAAGGATCCTGGCAGAAAACTGATGACAAATTCTAGAGCAAAGCTACTATAGCCACATAGGACATGTAGGTAGACTCTAAAAGTGACCAACTGGAAAGGCTGCCACATTTCAGGCAGTACATATTTAAGCATCCCCATCTTACTCAAAACTATACTGTGGCTCAAGCAGACATGAAGAGACACAAACATCTCATTTGTAGCTTTATGCATACTTTGAAAAACAAAGGTTATTAGTGCTTGTTTTTTAGCTTATCAGGTTGCTACTCTCTTGCCTTGCTACTTCGCTTTTTATGTATATTATTCTCCCTCCCAAAATTAAAACACAACACCCTTAATCACAGGTTGTTCTCACTAATAAATTACCTATTTAATATGTTCATATAGGCTCTTTTTCACAGTATGAGTCATGTCGAAAATGCCCTAATTAAAATATTTCCATTTATTTGCATGAGTAATCAGTACTTATCAGTAACGTGGTACTTTATATCTTCAAAGCACTATAAATGCATATAAACGGATTATCTGAAAACTTGCCAAGAATATATTTTGAAATCTGATGCACAGACTCAGCTATTGCTTCCTAAAATAACTATTGGTTTCACATGCAGTGTAATTTAATTGCAGTGAGGGCAATAGTGACAGGTCTGAAGAAGCATATGTGTTACTTATGGAAAGAATAAATGGTCCACAGGAGAGATAAAGATACCAGATCAGACACTGTTCCGTGATGACATGGAAAAGCAGATGGCTCAGTCCTGTGAGTGGTAGAAGAGACACAGTCTATCCCACTTCCCACCATGCTTTTTGTTGAAGAGAGCTGTCGCACTCATGTGCAAATGAAGTCCCACATCCCCAAAACTGCTTGCAAAAGACATTCTTTCACTTCCTCCTCTTTGGAGCTTTCTACAGACTTGAATGCCAAAATATTCAGGGCATCTGGCACTGCTTTCTGGAGACTCTGGACACTGACAAATCGCACTGTGTGAGAAATTAATTTCTTAGTATAATGCCCTTTGTGTGCCTATCCACAAAGTTCATATACCCAGGACACCTATGGGTTGAAAGAAGATGAAGGTGGGTACTTGTTTGCTTCACAGTTTAACAGGAAACTTTTGTACAAAAACAAGCTACTTCCGAAAGCACAGAACTAACCTGCCTGTCCGCAAGTTACGTTCCTTTTTAAAAATTAAGGATTGTATTAGAAATGGCAAGGGTGTGGGGATGTGTCTTTCAACCCTATCATCTCAAAGGAAGCAGTATAAAAGAGCAGATATTATAGATCAGTTGTTTTCATTTTCAAGGGCTAAACTATCTTTTAGATCTATCAAAGTGCTTTCCCTTAAAGACTCAGAAGTGTAGTGGCATCCCTAATAATTTCCTTTTATTAAGAGGAAAAAACCCATAGTTCTTCAAAATAAATAGCTATGTTTTTCCAGTGTCCTGCAAGTACCTCAACTGAAGGAATGACAATTATAATTGGAGATGATGATTTTATTCCAGAAAACTACAAAACTGCAAAATTAATGATTCCGTATATTACTGCTCCCTACCCTTTTTTTCCTGTGTGGTGTCACTGAACTGAATCTTTTCATGCATTCATTTGATTGCTTCAATCTCCTTTAAACATCAAAACTTCACTACAGTTATGGTGAAGTGTGTATGGTGGCTTTTATCCAGAAGGGCCTGAAAGCTCTTGATGAACTCTACCAGGATGCAATTACATACAGCCTACTCACATCTCTGCAAAGATGTAAAGAGACATCAAGAGATCATTAAGTCTGCTCCTCCCAGCAGGATCAATTATACTTGGGCTATTCTTTACAGAGGCTGCCTAACCTGTTCTTAGAGACATCAAATAATCGAAGTTCCACAGTTCCCTTCAGCATCTTAAAGCAGTGCTTAACTCTCCTTGATATTAGTTTTTTTGACCAAATTCAAGCTCTCTGCTGTAATTTAAGCCTACTGTCTCTTATCCTATAAAAATTGGTCCTATAAATTTCTTATACATATCTTGAATATTTGTTCTTAAGACACCAACGCAGTCACCATTTTCTTAAGACTATGAAAAATAATTTAATATTTCCTCAATGGCCAATGTTTTCTAAGCAAGGGGGCTCTTTCTCCCTAATTGGAACTACCTGTACTTCAGGTTATTACAGGCACTGCCAGTACTAAAGTGACAGTCACCAAAAGGAATGGAAGTGCTCCCCTAGCACAGTCAATGAGAGGCTCTCTTGAAGAATCTGCTGAGAACAAGAACCCTGACCCCTTTTTTTTTAATCTGTTCTGCGCTGGTTAGAAATACAAGTAATTTGCCATCCGTTCTCAAGCAGTTCGTTTCTCATGCAATCAGAGAGTTTGTATACACTCAAAAGAAAATCTGAATGACTGCTAGTTGTGTCCCTCTTCAACTTTGGGAGGTGGGGGGGCGGGAAACACAAAGAAAGAAGTCAGGTTTTACTCAGATTTTGTTGGCCTTTCTGCATTGCTTTTTCCATTCTGCTGCTCCTTAGACCCTTTGAGCTGTACCATTAAATACAATAGAGGCCAATTAAGTCCCTGACCCAGCATGTTGAGGAAGTTACAACTAAGAGACGTGGTTTGCTACAAAAAAGATCCTTCTTACAATCTAAATAAGTAAAAGACAGACTGTAATAAAGGTATAGATCATAAAAAATCCACTTCTTCACCAGTGTCAGTATAAACAAAACATCTCACAGAAAAAGATACATCCTATACGTGGAAAATAAAGATGTAGCTGCAGGGGGTATGTGTGGGGGTATCTGCAAAACTACTGTTCCCCCCCAAACTCTGTCACCTGTCTGTCTCACTCATTAGTTGGGAGTTTTTCCAGCATTAAACAGCCCTTCACTACCACTGAACTTCAGTAGGTAAACATGTAAATTGAGTATTAAGAAGTTTACAACATGGGCAGCATAAGAGAGAAACTGAGTTACCATTTTTTGGCTGGTGACTGAAGCACCAAATCTCACAGTTCACCTCCTGATTTCAAGAGGGGAACAGGAGGAAAAGAAGCCATCCAGTCTGAACAATCCCTAGCCCTAGTACAACTCCCACATCTTCTCCTTGAAGCACTGCTTCAAACATAACAAGCAAATCATGCCTAAAAAAATGTATAAAGCATTATTACTTTGAAATAAAACACTTTATAACACAGTTGCAACATATATTGCCTCTTCAATTCTCTAAATATAGTTTTAACTTACCACAAATTTAGAGATCTTTCAGGAAAATCATAAAGTTTGCAAATATGAACACACAGATCTCCCCCCCCTCAGACTCCTGTTTCCTTTTCCTCCCCCACCCAAGCCCTGAATACAGGAAGAGAGATCACCAGCTGCCTGCTGAAGAAAACAACTACTGAATAGTGTGCATCATTCAGATGGCTTGGATGATTCAGCTCTTCCACGTGAACTTTACTAAAGTGGCACACAAATGGTGCTTTGTGCATTTCTGTATTTAATAGTCCAAGTACATAACCCAATTTCTACTTGAAGAGCAACTTTTCATCTTAAATAAAGCAGTGTATCTGTTACCTTACAGTGGCTCCAGTTCTCAAACCTGCAGAGGTTACATCTCCCAGAGCTTATGTACTGCAGCATCTGCGCCTTTAAAAATCCATTTTATATTGTTCTCAAAAGTTGTACCAAACAGGACAGTGAAAAGAGGATCTAGTGACGAGCTCATAATTTTGAAAGCCACCTGACTTGATGTGCACTGGTTTTAGAGTGAGAGGGCTGGGAAGGAACAGAAAAGCTAGATGTTGCAAGAAGTCCGCTCTCCTAAAATATAACAGCACAAAAAGCAGCAGCTTGATCATAAGTGCCCCACAGTTACCTGCAGCTCATTGTCTGGAAACTTGTAGGAGAATAATATTAAGTTTCCAGTGAGCAGCCTGAGATAAAAAACCTCTCAAAATAAAAAACAACATTTCCTTGGTGTATTTTTTGTTTAACATTGCTCAAAGACAAAAAATTAGTGCCTGGTTTTACTTCTCTAATTTCCTCAGCCTTTACTCATTTGTCCAAATGTTTACTTGAATCCTCTTCACCAACAAGATGATCCTATTTTCATTTCACCCCTTCAGTCATAAATCAGAAACAGCTCTTAATAAACCAATCAAATTGGACACAAAAAGTAGAAGGAAGGGTCAAACTTAGCGCTGCATTGGACAGAACCTCCTGACAGACAAGCCCTGTTAACTTAGCAGGAGAAATATGAATTTATCCCCAAGTATAAAAGCAGCACAAGCATGTTGAACACAACACTGCCTTCTGCAGGCACACAAGTGTGACAAATGCAGAAACTGCTCTAAAGTGCCCAGCAAGGGCACCTTGAGCAAAAGGAAAAGGTTAGCAACAGACTGAACAGACTGGTCATCACTGGAAGTCACTCAAGACCTATAGAAGAATTACCAGAAACATTGTTTGGCCTGGTGCTTTGAACAACAGAAGTAAGCCTTTGGGGTCACCTAGTGTGCCACTTTTCATAAGGGTACTACCTGGGATTTTGTCTTAGGGAGGCAAGCTAGGCAAGAGTACTGGAAAGCAACCAGAGAACCATGTTTCGGCAGCATCTCTTCTTCCACTAATGGTTTTTGTATGTTTTTTGTGATTTTATAACTGACTTCCAGGTCCTTGACAAAATGTCTCCTCTCACAGTCAGCTATGTGAGCAGCAAACACTGAGTGAGACCAGAGGGTGCCCAAAATCTTCTAACTTTTGAAAACATCAAATACAATACAAGCTAGACCAAAAATTCCCATTTGCAGGAGTGACCTGTGGGAGATGTCATGTGCTTTGGCTACTGTGGGTGGTTCAAATTTCTGGTGATGTATGTTTTCAATCCCATTTCTTGATAGCAACAGGAGTCCATCCCATCACACTCCCTGCTCCTTGGTCAACCACTGGGAAAATGAGTCATGATACCGAAACCTGAGCCTCTTCTACATTCTGCTAGAGGCCTTATTTCCCACAACTATTCCAAGCACAGCCAGCCCCAGTCAGCAGCAGGTCAATGCATTTCTTGTGGCCAGATTCACCTGTGAGTGAGCACCTTGGGGTGTCTGCCTTACTGCCTGGCTCAGGCAGCCCCAGCTTACTGGTCCACTTTGCTTTAATAAAAGCCTCTCTGTGCAGCACTGAGTGAAACTTCCCTGTGCCATACCTGGAGTTCATGTGCTGCCAAGCCTTTTTGGTTTTTAAAAAAAGGCTCCATCACACTACCTCTGTGTTAACACTGTGCGACACATTCATCCCTCCACGATGTTCCCATACTTCCAGAGGAAAACAAACTTTGCAAATTAAAGAACAACTCATGTATCTTGTCACATTAGCCTTTTATTCTGCTTTTTGGTGGTGGAGGTTTTGGGGGATTTGTTTGTTTGTTTGTTTATTTTCCAGTCCCAGATTCATTTGCTATTCAAGAACAAACTTAGGCTAGTTCTGACCTACAGCTTGTTGGAACCACAGCCACAGCGATCAAGTACAGCTTATCCAACCACAAGGAATGAGAAACAGGTGTATGACCCAACACCACACCAAACCAGGCTCTCCCCTCTCTCCCTGCTAATTGGAAGCAACTCTCACCTGGCTCCCAGCTCGCAAAAAAAAAAAAAAAAAAAAAAAAAAAAAAAAAAAAAAAAAAAAAAAAAAAAAAAAAAAAAAAAAAAAAAAAAAAAAAAAAAAAAAAAAAAAAAGGCGGCATCAGGAAGCTGACAGTAAAAATCCAACTCATCCCTGTCATCCCTGAAACAAAGCCGCAGAGCAGCCCGAGTGATAGCAGGAGAGGGCGCCGTGGAGCTCACCAGCGGACTGCTGCTGCTTGCTTCAAGGGTTAATGCCCAGCCCCATGCAGCAGCATCCCATGGGAAACAATTAGGTCCAATTGATCCTAAACATTTGTACTTCCTGTCTTTATTACTTCTAAAAACATACCTAAACAATTACTCATCTCTTCTGTTACCAAAACCAAAACTTTTCTAAACATGTATTTTGAGAGGTTAATCAGAAGCCTGTCACTTGTCTCCTAAGCAGGAAGAAGGGAAGAGGGGCTGCTGCTTTAGCTTCTAGATTCCTCCTTGCCTTCTTGTCCCCCCAGTGCACAGACAGCAGGAGAGGCCAGGCAGGGAAAGGCAGGAGGCCTCTGTGGTAGGTCTGCACCCATCCCTCCAACAGGACCTGCAAATCCAGAGTTAAAAAACTCCGAGCAAGGGAAAAAACCAGACTTGTCTTCCTGTCCAGTGATAAGAAGCCAATGTGTTTGGACCTAAAAGGCCAAGGACTGCTTGGGGTGGTCTAAGCAGCTTCAAAGCAGAGTATAAGCCAACAGTTTACTAAGCAGAGAGGAATTCTTAAAAGAATAAAGAGCTTGGAAATACTGTCTTGTGCACAGTGCTATTTTTACTGGAAAGCTCTGGCCAAAACTATCTCAGACATCAAAACAAACTAGATTATGCTATAAATATTAAAAGGATTTATAGCTGTTTGTTTGTGCAATAAATTCCTGGAAAGTCCCTTGGCCTTAGGGTAAGGAGGAGAATGTCAAAGAGGAAGAAGGACATACGGAAAGGGAAATAATTAATTTTGGACATCATGTATTTTGTCCTCATCCTACTCATTTCTAGCGACTTATACCAACTTCCCACCAGAAAAAAATGGTCAAGAACTATGCCAGATGATATTAAGACTTCTGCAAATTCAGTGGGACATTCAGTGGGCTTGGGGAAGACAGTCTTAAGAAAAGCTGCACTACACCTAAGAAAGCCTTTGGTCAAGTTCTGTGGGAATACATTTAAACACCACAGTTGCTCTGCAAGAATCTACAATACCTGAACTACAGCCCTCACTTCCTACTATCATGTCATAAAATCAAAAAAATCACAAAAGATGCAGCCACTAAAGTTTGGCTGATCTTTCACCTGGGTGAAAATCCTTAGTTTCATTATTATTCATAAAGTATTATTTATTATTATTCACAAGGTAGAAAAAGTGTTTCTTGATGTGTTTTGGTTTTGAGGTTTCATTTGTTTGGGTTTTGGGTGGGTTTTTTTACAGTTTAAAATATTAAGGCCCATTTGTGACTTACTTGGAATTATTAACATTTACCCTGGAAATACAGGAGGATTTCCTAAGAAACATTTGTATTAAAAACAGCGAATGGGGGATGGAAGAGGAAAACACATTATCAGGTAGCACTGAGACACGTGATTACTTGGGTGAAAAAAAAACATTAAGTACATATATCAGTTTAGACTGTGGCATTTTCTATGCCTCCCAGTAAATATTGCCTTGAACAAAAAAGTCTCTAAGCAAAGGTCACAAGGTCTGAGGCTCATTACCTGGAAAGGCATTCCCAGAGCACATCTAAACACATGGCAGCTGGGCCCCACCAGCAAGCACAGCCCACTGCTTCATCAGGATCTTTTCAACAGGTGCATTTCAACAGTTCCTACTTTGGCCCATTTTTACTGAAGGAGAACTACACTTATGGAGACAGGGGAAAGGAAACAAGCAACCAACCAAAAAATCAAAAACAAAGAAGTCCAAACAGCTAATCCACTTTGCTGAAGATGGCACAGTAAATTGGACTGGGCTGTCCTCTGATTCTTTGGCAGCTTCCTAGATGCCAAACTGCCACTATACATAAGTGCATTGTCAATGTTCATCCTCACCAGAGCCCAGGGAACAAACTGACCCCAAGGATTCTCCCAATAAATCAGCACTCTGTGGCACTTGTTTTATACTTAATTACTCAGTCTCCAAATCCAGGTAATCAATCATGTATTTGCCTAAGAAAAGGTATCTTTGTCCTCCCCCCAAAAAATATATTGGGTTAACTCCATAACCACTTAAGGGAGAAAGTCAGTGGCTTCCATCATCCAGAACAACTGCAGTGGCCACACATGGAGGTTTTAAAAGAAATGTTGACATCTATTTGATGTCACGCTAAAACAAACACATATCTCACACTGGCAACAACTGGAGGACACCCAAAGATCTGGAGTTTTTTCCACCACTGAATATGTAATCCTCATTTTTCCTCCTTCTGATAAAGTATGTGCAACAGACAGCTCCTCCCTGTTTCATATTTAGTATGCATAAAAAAGAAATCTCAACTCTAAGTAATACTGGTTCAGTAATACTGTTTTTAAATTTGACCTTCCACTTTTGGACTAAGTCCAGAGGAACCCAAACTAAGCTTTTGGATCACTGGATGAGGCCCCATGGGAATGACACAATCTCACCAGCAGTTACTATCACAAAAGAAGACAAAACTGATGTTTAGGGACTTGCCAGAGAGCTGGGTCTGCATTGTGCAAGCAACAGGATAAAGAGGACATACTATTTTAAACTGATGCAGCAGCAGCATGGGCAGCAGAATTTGGAGAAATTGCATACTGGCAGCAGCTCTTGACTGCTTTGTTAAACATATTACAGCTCAAGTACCATGTGTGGAACTATATACAACTACTTTGAATGACTGCCTTTGTTTCATATTCTAGCATCATACAAATGTAGCAGTAGAAGCACGTGTGTGCTGCACTTGTGTGGCTTGCTTTCTCTGCAGAGTTACTGCCATGTAGCTGAAACACAACACAGACGACCCACACATGTAGCTTAGCCCGGCCCCTCTTTCTTCGTTCTACAAGCTTAGTCTTTCTGGAGTGCTCTTTCTACATTTTAGTGTAAGTCATAGGCTTTCTTGAGAGCTCTTGTCCATTACAAAAACTTCACATCCTGCAAGGCAACAAAAGCATTCATATGTGATTGCCTCAAAGAGCACGTGCTCCATCACCACAGCATGTGTGAAGAAAAACTCAGGCTACAGAGAAGAAAGAAGATACAGCTCTACAGCAGGACAAAATCAGGTTACTCCAAAGGACCCAACACTTCTTTCCAATTGTACATGAGTATTTCTAACTCACACTTTGAGGTGGTGCACTAGGATGTACGGTGGAGGCTGGGAGAAGAAGTACTTATTTAAGCACAAGAAAACACAAGCAACACAAACAACAAACATCTTCCTCCAAGATACCAATCCTGCTGGTAAAGATATTTCTGAATATGCATGCACACAAGAGCCCTGCTGTCCATCACGTGTAGGATATTCCCCAAATTGCCTGATGAATGCAGAAAAACTCCTAGGGAAGTAAAACCTCCCAGGGAAGTAAAAAGAGGTTTGAGCTCAAAGTCTAATTTAAAGCCCAATGAGGGGTTAACTTGGTCTTTTCAGGATGTGGCTGCAGTTTGAGAAGGCTGTCTGCTGGCAGTGTAATAAAACGAGTCATAAGATTTGGACAAAAAAAATATGCAAGAAGAAAATTCTTTATCCTCTCCAACTATAAAACTAGTCTTTACCATCTGTTTCCTCATTTGGCTAAGTTTCAGATTTTAAATTTTTCTTCCCTGTTCAATGAGCACCCCGCTTATGGAATATGTTGTTTTTAAAACAAGCCCTGCTCATGAGTAAGAAAAGGTTATCAGTTAATTGATTAGCATGAAATTAGTATAATACAGTAGTCTGTCCACCTCTTTTGGCCATCCAGAATTCAAACACTGATTAATTTAATTATCCACAATAATAGAGGAAACACACTGCTTGAAGAATTGCCCTGAACTCTGTCTCTACAAGCCATTAGCATTCTTATTGATGTCTCATTTCCTCTTGCACATTACTATCTAAAATAGTATTTTCTTGCAATGGTTATGTAAGGGAACACTCAAGGTATTGGCTTGCAAATACTCTACAGACTAAAACAGAAGCCTGTTCACTATTTCTGAAGTGTACGTTCCTCACTATACATATATGCAAGAGCACTAAATACTTTTTAATTTTTGTGGGGTTTATGATCTTTTCCATTTAACTGTGTTGTTCTGCCACTGTGACAGAGTATTCAGAGTACTGTGGAGTGCTGTACCATGGCAGGATATCTGGATACGTATGTTGTACTCATTAGGGAAGTCAGCCTAGGCATAGTTTTTGACAGAACGGATACATGTACCTTCGATATCAAGAGATGAGCCAAGTTTCTGCATAATAGCAGTTTCTAACTTCTTACCTATATTTTTCTCAGGCTATGTCAGAAAGGTATTTTGGTTGTACTCAAACTGATTTACTCCTAGATCTGTGGGGCTTTTTTTTACCCCTAAACTATAGAGCACTCTTAAACTATAGAAAAGAAGACATTGAAGACGTGCAAAATTTCCATTTTAAAAGTCTTGTTTAGACAACATCTTTGATCTAGTCCAGCAACTGTGATTTACTTTAAAACAGTTCCATTCACTTTGAGGTTGGACTATATACTACAACCCCAGTGTCCACATCATGGCAGTTTCAGCCCTCTTGGAGGCAAAAACAAACTGTTCTAGGGTTCAACTGCACCACAGCAGTGTTTGGTCACACCTCTAGTATGGGCTGCCATCTCGGGCAGTGGAGAAGAGTGGCACAAGACAGACATACTATAATCTGCTTTGATCAGAAAGGCCCAAACCAGCCCCCACCTAAACCACCACTCACAGTCAAATGTAATTAATTGACAACTGAAACACCGTGTCTCTCTCTGCGGGGCTGCAGCACAACTTCACAAGCTTGTTGCAACAGAACGGTCACATGTTCACAGCCAGAATTATAGTGTTTTTAACACTCGTGTTATCACATGTGACTCCTGCCCCAGTTCAGAGTGAAAACTAGTATTTAACTCCCCTCTTTACCCACCAATTATTAAATATAAATCCTTCTTTTCAGCAAGACCAAAGGAGCAAAGGCTGTTGGCAATGTATTATCTACAAAAATAGTTAGTCTCATAATTAGCAGGGAATACAAAAACTTTTCATTTGACTAAGCTGTGCCCAGTACTGCAATACAGGAACAAGGAACAAACAGTATCTGTGTAAGTGTAAAAAATATATACAACTATATTTAACACTTAAATTACTTTAAACTTTTTTTAAGTTTGCATACTAGCAATCTTATGTACATTCTGTTTTGAACAATACCTCTTTAATATCCTCCTCTTTTCTTAAACAAGTTTTATTTTCCTCCCAAAATACCCAATGCTACTTTAAAATTCTGGAGGTGTAAAGATTTGAGCTATATAGAAAATAGCAAATGTCTTACAATTGTAGTGTATGATAGCACATATTTTTCATAAAAACAACACATCATTCAAAAACTGAACCATTGTAAAAGTTCTCGTAAGTCCAACAGGACTGTCTTTAAAAGGTTACTTTGGTTAACAGCAAATCATTCTTAAACAATTAAGGAAAAAATATATATTCTTTTACCACCTCTACAGATGCATTTCCTTGGCATGTTGTAGCAAACCATATACCTTTACAGACAAGCACTGGAGTTGTTCAGTGCTCTTTATTTCTACTGTGATTTCAATAAAATAGTTTATATATCAGGTTGGATTGATTTATAATTAAATTAGTCCAACTTCCTAAAATCTCTGAATAAGAGAACTCTCTTCCTAAGCCTTCATAGATTCTCTGGATATCAGAGAAAGAATAGCAACACTATTACTTCTTCCTCACAAGGTTGATCTCATCCAGTACTTGCAACAGCATCACTAAGTTGCACAAAACTGTTGTGTCTCTGCTTATCTTTCCTGGTCAGTCGAGTAACGCAACTTATGCTGAGCTCTGCGTACTCTGACACCCAGCCAGTCACACCAGTCTCTGAGCATTCAGACAACTAAAGTGCCACTGGATTTCACGGTAACACAGTTCTTTCCTCTGAGTCACTATGCACATTCCAGGTGATGTGTGGCCTCTGTGTCACTGAAATTCTACTTATTTCCATGGGAATAAATGCCCTCAGCTTTTGGCCAGGAAGAGGAACTTGATCTTTATCTTTCTTCCCTCCTTGCACTATGACACCCTCTGATCTGTCAAAAATCACAAACAAAAAGGCAAAGATGTAAGGTTCTCCAGGAAAAGAATACCGCATTAGTCACTATGCGTCAGTTAGGCCGAAAAGTAGAGAAGTCTGACCGCCGAGCAAAGGCACTTGGTAACAGTGCTGCAGACAATAGTCAGTGAGTCAACAATTTCAGTCTTGTGATCCAACTGACCAGCAGCGAGGGTTCTCCAGAGGAGGGTTTTGTGGATGATGTAACTGATGATTTTTTAGCACCTTCCTCTTGAAAAGGAATTGTTGCACTGTTGTGGAGGTCTGTATTCATAAAACACCTGCTGCCTCGAATATAATCCGTTCCCCTCACTAACTGCTTGTCAGACACAGGCCTGGAGAGGGGGTGCTGCGTGGAGGGGTTTTCTTCAATGATTGGGGGTATCCTTTCATTACTGAAGTACCTGCAGAGGACATCTTCACCTGTAAAAACAGGAGGAGGAAAACCAATTACTGATGACTTCAAACCTCTCCATTAACATTTTCTATTTTTATTAAAAAAAATATTCTGGTTACTCTTCAAATTACCTAGGTTTTGGTTATTTTTCATAACCCACCTCAACGTAAGCAGTTATCAATAGATTCATAGCTTTTTGTATCTTTAATATTTAAGTAACACAAATAACAAGAAAATAAATCCACAAATAAATACACAGAGAAGATACTGTTTGACTACTGAATGCCAGATTCACACACACTAAAAATACTAGTGTAGACTACCTTCATGCAAATCATTATCATGGGTGAGACCTAACAAACAATCTTGTAACATGTTATTCAAAATGCTGAAGAGACCACAGTCAAATCCATAGTTTTCTCAATGTAACTCATAAGTAAACTTAAAAGCTACAAATATTATTCTGGACAAAATAAATTAATTTTGAAGTTGAAGATGTAAGCACTTTTTGACCAGTGATTTGTCATGTTCTCTCTGTTTCTACTCTTCCTTAGACAGCTGATTGTGGCAGCTGCTGCTAGAGGCATCCTACTGGACTAGGCAGGCCTTCGGATGTGATTCAGTACAGCTTACATACAGGCCTACACACTTAAGTACATTTCAAGTATTAAAAAAAGGCAACAATAAAACAAAAGCAAACAAAAAAATAAACACACAAAAACCAGCCCTGCCACTTGATGAGTGCTCTGTTAGACTTGTTACTTAGCTTGCTTCTAAAATCCCTCCAGGTTTATACTGCTTATGGACTTGCATTAAAATAACGTCTATTTTATGTAGAATTACACGTCAGCTTTCATAACTGATTTCAAGAATAAACTAGTCATCCTCATTTCCCCCTCCAACAGCACTCAAATAGCCTTTCAGATGCAAAAGGGGACAGGAAGAGAAGGACAGTGTGGCAAGTAAAAAACGCCGCCCAGGCTAACACCCAATGTTATGAGCTTCTCTCTCCCATTCAGTGATGTCTGCAGAATATGTTGTTCTCTAACAGCAGTCATAGTAAAAAGTAACTTCTAAAAGGCCCTACATTTCACATTTAGAGAACAAGCTTGCTTCTACAACAGCTTCCACAGTGAGCCAAACAAACAGAAAGACTTACTAAAAAAGTAGTTTTACAATCAATATTAAATGCAGAAGAAAGGGAAAGAGATGAGTGTAGGAAGAATACTTGTCTATAAAGAGACAAGTACAGATCTGCCCTAGTCTTTCTAGCTTACTTTTAATGCTCACAAGAATTCCAAGACAGGAGAAAGTTTAAGTCCCAGCACTGAATAGCCTCACAAGTTTCACAACTACCATCTGGCATTCCTGCTAAAACCAACAACTGTCACCTTAGATCAGCTCCAATATGCAAACCATAATCCTCTGTTCCTAATTTAAACACTTTCACCCAGTTCACCCCAAGGAAATTTTGGAGAAGAAGGGAAGAAAAGGAGAGGAGACATAAAACCTTGCCTTTTCTCCCTACTCCTCGTGGCCTAGAGAAGCGTTCTGCAGCTCCTATCCAGCTTCCATCAGCAGGCATTGACAATGGACGAGGTTTTCCTAGGGGCAACATAGAAGGTTATGAGGAATTACAAAAAGTTAAGGAGACCAATTTTTTTAAATTGATACTTTCCACAATTAAACAAAGGGAGAGATGCAGCAATAAGGAGTTAAAATTGCAGAAAAAAATATTTGAAGATACTTCCAGTGGTTATATATAAGAGATCAATGTGCTGAGATTGAACAGCTTTGATTATTATAACCAAAACACATGGAAATGGCCATCTGTAGCAGCATAGCCCAGCTGAATGACACTCATTACAGAGATAACAGTATTTAAGTGAAATTATTTCAGATGTGGAATTTCATTTACAATTTGCACAGAAGGCCCATCTATCAAGTCTAATGAACAGTCTTCTAACACAAATCACTTCAAACTGACCAAAGCACTTACCATAACCGTGATAATGAAAAAAGAATAAACTCACCATAGGACTGTGTTTTTTCCCTCATCTTGGCTGGTAGGATATTTACTTCCAGAGGATACCCAGGCAACTGATCTGAATCAGCGATAGTAAACCTTCGCCTTCGACTCTCCTGATCCAGAAAAGAATTGGGAGACTCGGCCCCCTTGGACCCAGGTAAGGGTTGACTGCGTTTGTTGCCTCCTCCATACACAAAACTCCCCTTTTCATCTCTGAAAGGACATGTCACCTCAGTTAGTAACTTAAAAGAGTTTAGCACTACAGACATGCCTAGGTTTGAAACACACTTCTAGCTCCCAGTTATGCTCATGACAACTGGCATTGTGCTGTAAACATGCTGAGGAAAAAAAAAATCAAGTGAAGGAAGGAGAACAGAAAGCTGCCCACCTTCTGCTATATTCACCACTAACAAGCCAAGAATTTGACACACAAAGAAGTTTAGAGTTTCCATTACTGCAAAACATTTTGATAAATGAGATTTTTCTGACCTGAGGGCATCAAAGCCCCTGATCCACTGCCTGCTCACAATATGCAGCTGTGAATCAGGGGTGCTACACAAATTTATCCATCTCTGTGTAATGGCAGCACCTCTGAGGGACTATGTTTTTCAGTCATTGCAGGGATCCAATAACTGTCACTGAATATTTACCACCTTCTCTCTCCCTCCTTGAGAGTTCCAATAATAGATTCATATATATATATATATATATATACACATATGTGTGTGCATATATATACATACACACTTACATACATATATATGCATATCCGACTTTGATTAAATTCTGCAGGAACTCCCTTCCCAGAGCAATCTCTCATTCCAAAGGCCAGGAACAGCAATTTTTAGAACCTGTCCCTGCAAGTACTTTTGGAAGAGAAGCTACCCTCAAACTTAAGATTCACCTGGTTTTGGTTTTTTTTTTTCCCTTCCCTGTATATGCTACAATCCTGCTGCTTGAAGCAACCATTAGCCAAGTCAGGCATCAAAGTACACAGCTGACTTCCTAAGCACATATATACCCCAGTATTCACAGCAGCTCCCAGCCAGCACGTACCACTTTTCCAACCCTCTACTAAAAACAATGCTACAGCTCAGTGAATGGGAAGGAGCTATTTATGGAAATTCAGAGTCTGAGAATTGGACTCAACTGTTACACCACAACTGTATGTATGTGGAGAGCTCTCCTACACCACCACCATGTGGAGACTGTGCCATAGGTAAGGAAACCAAACACTGCCTCCCAGCGTGGACCAGAGAAGACCCACACCAGAAAGGGAAGGGAACAGGATGATGGGGGGAGGGGGGGAAGAGGGGGAAAGCAACCACCATAGAAATCCACCACAGTTTCAAGAAAAAAGCAAAACACGCAGAGGTCAAAATAAATAGCCCAACAGAAAGCAAAAGAATTGCCCTTTCTCCTCTTTCTGCCTGCCACAACTTCCCACATTTGCTTTCTTTAAAAGTCAAAGTTAAGCCCCCTTTCCAACATCATCCAGGACAAGTTTTACAGCTTGCACCATTATTTCCTTCCTTGTAAACAGGGATTCAGCTCTAAAGGCATCTGAAGCTCAGTAAAATTTTGTGCCTCTTCAGGAAAGATAAACAAGTAGAGCACATGCATGTAACTCACCAATATGCTTGAAATTTAACAAAAAGACTAAGACATTCATCGCTAAATCTATATGTTTGTTATTATGCTGAAAGATTTGAGGGTTTGGGGTTTTTTTATAAGAACTGAAGATGCAGAACCGTACAGCCAGGGAGAGAGCACGTCAAGGCGCATTCAACTTCAGTAGAGACCCTACCTTGGAGAAACCCTCCTCCCAGTCCTGCCGCAAAGACTGCAGTAATACAACCTCTGTCTCTGTCACAGCCCTTATGTGGCAGGAGGCAAGTGTCCTCCCACAAGTCCTGCAGCAAAATGTCAGAGTTCTGTGTTGGGCTATCTACACATAACCTAAAGTGTTGGGGCAGGCCAGAAAGCAGGCCTGCCTTTCATGTCTTGCCTAAAAACTTTTTTTTTTTTCCCCATCACCTTCCCAGATCAGCTAGCAGGGTTCTGGCATGAGTCAACATGGACTTGAGAACAAACAACAGTTAGCCTCACCATATGCACCACCCCCCGCCTGCTGGGTACACAGGTCTGCACTTTTATAGCTTACACTACAGCATAAACAAATAAAAGTTGGTCTATTGACTCCCCATTCCCTTCAGTGGGAACATTCTTGTTTTAAACAACTTGCAAGTTTAACAATTTCATGTTACAGGTGTCTTAACATGACATTCTTTTCTATACTAACTCCCACAAGTTACTTAACCTGCTAGAAAAAAAATTCAACAGTGAAAAAAGTTACAGACAAAATTTACTTCTTGCTGTGTTGGATGTAAACAGAACCTGAGGTGACACTCGTTCTTGTTTTGGGAACAAGTCTGATCTGTGTGGCACACAATAATCTTCTAGTAATAAAACCTATTACAATCCTAGTACTGTATGAATTTAAGCATAAGTTTAAGCAATCCAATTCATTCAGGCAACGGGAAGGAAGTCTGAGATTTACAGTTTCATCAAACTAATCTGCACAGAGCTGTAACAGCAAGCCAGCTCAGAAACAAGTGTAATGAAGGAGTTTTTTGTTCAGTAGTGCATGTTTATTTGCATACCGAGGAGAATATGGAACAGCTGGTGGAGGGGGTATGTACAGATCCAAAATGGCCGGCTTCTCCTTCTTCAG
>NW_020955404.1:422204-446951 GCF_003031625.1 Empidonax traillii | reverse complement strand
TTTACAGTTTCATCAAACTAATCTGCACAGAGCTGTAACAGCAAGCCAGCTCAGAAACAAGTGTAATGAAGGAGTTTTTTGTTCAGTAGTGCATGTTTATTTGCATACCGAGGAGAATATGGAACAGCTGGTGGAGGGGGTATGTACAGATCCAAAATGGCCGGCTTCTCCTTCTTCAGTGAGGTATCCACGGTGCTTTCTGGTGACTGAGTTGAAGTTGGTGGAGGACTGGTCTGAAATGTTAGACAGCTATCAAACATCTGAGCATTCATTTATCATTCACAAAAAAAATAATTTAATAATCAATAGTACCATTTTCACCCCCTATATCAATACTATCTCCATGCTGTATGAACATATTAAAAACTCTTAGAAGTTATATTTTCCTCCACCCCCAGTTTTGGCTAGCTTTGCAATCCCTCCTACAGAAGTCCTATCATGGGTAATCTACTGCTCAAGAACATTTTGCTCTTTCCATTTTTCCTGTAAATTCAAAAAAAAACACAACTGAGACAAAACCCCTTCTTCTATTTTTAGATGCATTAAAAGAATGTAATTTGTTAAAAAAAGATATGATTGGCAAGCCTTGCAAAGCCAGCTCACACTACCTTTATTCCATAAAGTCCAGCGCCTGGGGCATAAACAGGAATATGGTAAAGTTCACCATAAATTGGATCAACAGATATAACTGCAGTCAGGGAAGCAAAGAAAAAACAGATTTGGCACTGCTCATCTTTGTGGCTCACTTCTATATTCTCAGTATCTTGCCAGGCTCCTGTCCAGGAGGGAAAAGGCTTCAAAGACCCTTTCACCTTTGTCAGGCAAGAGAAGCGCACTCTCCCCTTTTTGTAAGGACGTGTCCAGGCTTTCACTCTGTCCGCTTAGTTAAGAGCACCCCTGCACATGCACCTGCCTTTTACTGGTCAATGTGCAGAAAACCCAGAACTGTCAACAGGCTTCTCCAATCAACTCATTCCCCTAAGGAAACACCGCTTGTTATCACCTATATGCCAGCCCACCTCAGCTCTTCACACTGGTAGCACATGTCAGGCATGATGACACAAAACCAAGACACAGGCATTGGTGAAAGAAAGGATGGGAAAAGTAGTCAAGTATGCATCTTCTACCCAGTTTGAGAGAAATCTGCCTTCATCAAGACTTGTGACAGTCACTGACATTTCTAAGGTTGATAAATTACCCTCACAGCTGTTGGGAGACCTATATCACAACAGGAGCAGGAATGGGAAGTCTCACTGATTTTATTCATTTCACGTAATGACTTTAAATTCAGTCTGGTTGTTTCCTTCCATAAGCATTAAGCCCTAAGTTTCCTAACGCAACAAGCCATTCCTCAACATCGTTATTTAATAATTATTAACACACTTTCTCTGTTTTCTCAGTAGCCAATCTGCGAATCGCCCAACAACCTAATCTTATTTAAACAAGTAGTTTAAATGACTTCTTGAAAAACACTCTTACCTATCCTTCAGCAGACTAAAAGGAGGACAAATGTATGGAATAATCTAAGTTATTTCAGCAAAAATGTATTACTGTGCTAAATACAGAAAGTCTTTATTGCTCCATGCTGATGAATTCCATACATATCATCGGTTTCAGCAGTTTCTCCTCAGATAAGTTCTCCCAGTGACACACAGACTGATTAAAATGCTCAGCACACCTAGTCCACTTGTGTACCAAGAGGGCATTATCTGTTTTTAAGGAAACATGAGGGAAAAAAAAAAATAGAAAAAGGCAAGAACATTTTCCCTTTTATGTAGGAACCAGAAAAGGACAGCCTTTTCACCTAACCTTCCTTGATCTGTAGTTAAACTTGAGTACCTGGGTGCATTTCTGGGATTTCGCTTTTTCAAGCTGCAACCAAGGCATTCCCATCCTGAGATCAGAGTGGAGCTGGCTGCCTCTCACCTGCACCAAGGGTGGTTTCCAGCGCAGGTTCTTTAATGGAGCAGGAGTGAAATGGAAAGAGCCAGTAGGACGTTTTTTAAGCAGCAGCCTAACTCCAGCAGGATTCTCTCTCAGCTTTGCTACCAGATTTTTTAGCTGCCATCCAACCTGGAACAGAATAAAGACCTCTTTTATTTGGCATTTCTTTTCTGAAAGCGAACAAACAAGAAAAACCCAAATTCCCCAAGTCAAACTGTTTTAATATGAACCTAGAAGAGATACAAAAGATCAAAAAGAGTCAGAATGAAGAAAAAAGTGGAAAGCTTCTTTTTCGCATGGTTCTTCATTCTTGTTTCCAAGGAATTTCTCTACTTAAGCTGTAAACTAAACTGAAGCATCAAGCAATGCTCTTTATACCTCAGTTCTGGTCCTAGAAGGATACATGGATGTGCTCAAATTGACTAACACAGGGATTTCACAGTAACCGACTTTTGTCATATTTCTTTCTCCCGTTGAGAGGCGTTGCTTACCTGTGCTAAGCAAAAATGCAATCATAATATCCAAGTTCTCAGACGCAAATGATTTGACAATCATTTGCAAATGATTGGGGGGTTTTTAAGCTGTTTTTATCTGCATTTCAGTGGACTGTAACAAAGCATTTTAAAACTGGTCTTAAATACAACATGAAGGATTTTAATATGATGCATACAACATTTAAAACATGAAATATTGCATATTTACTTTATCAAAATATTGCAAAGAATAAAATTTGTCTTGAAAGCAATACATTAAAAAGCCTCAGATATTTCACAAGGAAAATACCAGAGTCACCTCCTGACCCCATCCCCTCAGTACCACTGGGGATCAAGCCTTGCAGAGCAAGGAGATGGAAAGTTGGTAACACTGTCAGTTACTAACCACAGTTTGCCGATTAACCTGGATCACTTCATCACCAGCATGAATCTTCTGAGAGCGATCAGCAGGGGACTACAAAAAGGAAAACAAGAGTCATGTGCTTCAGCAGGTTTTCATCCCTCCCATAACAACCCCCACCACGCTAAGTCAAAGGTTGCATCAGCAATGCTCTTCAGTATAGATAATTTTCACATCTGCTGATGACTTCAGAAATGCAAGTTAATTCATCAAATTATTTATTTAAGGGAGAAGGCATACCCTACATCTGTTACAGGCTAAATGGTACTTAAGTCATGGGACAGTCTCTACTGTCCTTTTGCCTCCAGTTTGTACTTTAGTTTTAGACAGTAGTGGGAGAGGACTGAAGAGGGTTTCCGCCCTAACACAGCAACTATCCTAAAAAGCTTTCAAATAAATGCATACTGATTTAAAAAAAAAAAAAAAAAAAAAAAAAAAAAAAAAAAAAAAAAAAAAAAAAAAAAAAAAAAAAAAAAAAAAAAGACCTTGAATGTACAGAACAAAGGACCAAAACCCCTCCAATCCGTAAGACAGATCCATTGCACTTTCTGTTTCATAGTGTAAATAAAAGCTTCCAACTTTAATGTGAAACTGCCTGCTTGCATCATCAAGGACAACAGATAAAAATACATGTTTGCACACATCCAGTATGCACAGACAGGTATTTTTCAAATAACTATCTAATAACAATACACCTTAAAATACAAGTTTCTTGGAACACAACCTAAGCTCTGGGGAACCATTAGCAAGAAGGAGTTAAATGTGTCAATATTTACATTTATCAAGAGCTGGGTCACAGGACAACTCCTCCTCCCATTCCCCCCACCCCATGAGCAATCACCTGGCAGCAGTCCAGCTCTTTCTACTGACTCCAG
Organism: Empidonax traillii; assembly: GCF_003031625.1. Taxonomy (NCBI): domain Eukaryota; kingdom Metazoa; phylum Chordata; class Aves; order Passeriformes; family Tyrannidae; genus Empidonax; species Empidonax traillii. The sequence goes on along the minus strand of NW_020955404.1, from coordinate 443,238 downwards.
CACTAAGCACTGGGATTAAGGACTCATCACACCTTTAGAGCTCCACTACCTTTCTTATGAGAAAGAACTAAGAATAAACAGTGCAGCAAGGGAAGAAAATGTGTGGGAATTTACGGGAGGCTCCAGCTATCATGAGTAACCCCGTTTCTTCATTGTCTTCTTGCTTCCTCTGAAAGGAAATGCCTCTCTGGAAAGCTGCATATATATGAGTCAACTAAGACCATGAAAAAACGCCGGGCCAAAGTCAAGTTTAGGAAAAAACAAAGCCCATTGCAAGCTGTCCTTTGGGAGACCAACAGCTCATCTGAGGGAGGGTGGGGGACCTTTGCACAGAGAGCTCCTACAAGTGACAGGTCACAGCACAGACACTTGGACCATATGTGAAAACAGAGGAAAGAACAAAGTTTAGGTCTAGGCCAATGTGACACAGGAAGTCACACATAAGATGGTACAACTTAGGAATCCTCTTGGCTGACTGGTACCAAATGCACTTTTCCAGTCCTTCCACTGTTCAGTACTATCAAGTCAGGGATGCAATTCCACTGCATTCCAATACACCAGCTTCTGGGAATAGCCACTAAGATACCATTCCAAATCTATGAAGAAAACTGAGCTAAGACCCAGCCTCAGTCATCTAAGCAATACCATGCTACCCTAAAGACATTAGTTGTTTGCAGATCTCAGTCACTCCAAGTTCTGTTGCTCCAAAGGAAGAAGCAGTGTTGATAAAAAAAGAAGACATTTAAGTCAACACTCAAAGCTACAGAAGAAATACAGCCCCCAAAATAAGATCTACATGCAGAGGCAGCTTGTCAGCAGTCAACATGACATTCTTTCACATTTATCAGACGTTGAAATTGCTGTCAAAGTGGGCCTGGTCTTTGTGGCAGATTCTATACAGAGTTATGCCATGACAGTAGCATAAAAGCTATAAAAGCTTTCACTCTGCACTCTGAACAGATTTCCATCCCCTTCTCCTGGCCCTGGACTCGGCAGGGATAACAACTAGAACCACTGGTTCTTTCCTATTCACAAAAAAAAAAAAAAAAACAAAAAAAAAAAAAAAAAAAAAAAAAAAAAAAAAAAAAAAAAAAAAAAAAAAAAAAAAAAAAAAAAAAACACAACACCATTGGTGCAAAAGCCAAGTTTCTCTGCTCTTCTTTCTTTCAGTCACTGCTCCTGTACCGCAGCATGTTTGACACCACCACAGCATCACCTGCCACCCTCAGCTTCTGGCTGGGGCTCCACTCCTTCAGTGGTTACCCAGAAGCCTTCAATGAAGTACCTGCTACAAAAGGACTACATTTGTACAAAGTGTACAAATGGAAGAAGTGATCACCTGCGGCAAAAACTAGTTGCCTACTCTGCCTACTATTTCCTTCCAGCTCACCACTCTTAGAAGTCTTACTTGTTCATAGTCTTTCTACTCTGCAAGGTAATTTTGTGCCGGGACAGCTCATTAATTTCATTACTTATTCCCGAATCTAGCACACTACCACCTAACTGTTCCCATTAGGGGAGATTGCCTTTGCCAGCAGAGAGCAAATACATACACGACTCTGTTAAACAAGATACCATAAGGGCTCAGAACAGCAGATACAGTACCTTATTAAAGTAAGTTCAAATGCTTGGTATTAAAATAGTAACTCATGTAACTTGCAGAAACTGGTTTAATTTGACTGTGAAACATGCAGACACAAAATATTTAAAAATTATGGATAAACAAATGATGCATCACACAGTATTAGAAGCAGTAATACCATGCAAGTTATATGTAAAACAACAAAAACTAGTAACTCAGACTAACTCAGCAAAGCTACTGTCCAGATAGCCCGACTTCATCTACATTTACTTCACTTACGTTTTCTGTAGTTCCAGTAATTACATGCAATCCATCGTAAGTTGATTTTATGTACATTCCCTAAGCATAAAGAAAAAATTAAAAACAACTTTAAAGGCAACACAAACCACATAACTTATCTGATTAAACAAATGTTGGCAACAGACTCAAAACATTATTAAAACCAGTTAACAATTCATATATTTTCCCTAGTAAAGTATGTGGTCTAATATTACCTTAAACTTCTTCATAGATCACTTTTAGTATAATTAATTATAATATTTATTATGAATTAAAACACCAGATATATGGAACATTACACAGAAACACTATCTGGTTGGTAATACAAAACTCATTTTGCTGCCTTGTCAGTCTTTGGCCTCAATAAAACCTTTTTTTCATCACTACCCAGTCTGCACTAGAGAATTACAGGTTTTACTAGGTAGCCACTAGTCCTCTCCACGCAAAGCTCACTTACACAGGTGGGCTACAAATATTGCAGATATGTTCTTTTACAGCTTCTCCTGGCAAGTCAATACATTGATTGACTCACAGCCACAGTGCTTATGTAAGCAACGAAAGCTCCAGCAGAGCGTCTGTGGTTCTGTATGTTAATGCTCAGTGTGAATACAAGGACAAACTCAGATGAAGTGGGTGTTGACCGTAAGAACACCAAATTAAAAATCACAAGCCGGCTAATAATCAATAATTATATAGATTTCTCCGCAAGAGGTGACCAGTATATTGGTTTCATCATTTACAAAAAAATAGGTATCTACTTTTCCTATCTACATCTTGTTGTTAGAAGCACTCATACTGAGCAGTATAGAACTGGATGTTATTCTGGAGCTGAAAGCAGAAAAACAGAAGATTTTTTTTTTGATCCTTCCTATCAAGCCAATTCCTTCCCCGTTTGCCTGTCAGTTTCCAATTGTGTGCACCTACCTCCTCATTTCTTACTTAGTCCAAGCTAGACTGACTTCGCATTGTTGTAGCTTGTGCATTAACAGAGGTCCCCATAATTTCAAGAATGCATGACTAATTCAGTTAAATCCATTGGTCTAGGTAAAACTATATAGCATAGTAAGACTAGGCAGCTTTCTCTGTAAGTGTTCATCTCTTCTGCGTTCAGGGCCAGGGGGTGAATACAAATGCACTTAAGAATTTCAGTTCCCTCCAATTCATTCTATCACATCTGTTCACTAGGCAGAAAATCCACTACGATTTCAAACTAAGTTTCTCATAACCAGCACTCAGCTAAGCAGAATCTACTGAATGAACAAGAGTCAGTCACAGAACATATTAAAAGTTCTCCTATTCCTGCTAACAGCTAATCTTAAAAATTCTCATATTCTTCTGAATCTTCATATGAAAACAAATAAAACCACATCTTTCAAAACACAAACATCGTTTCTCATTACCTTCTCCCTCCCCCAGACCTATGAAAAAAACAACTAGATAAGGTAACCCGCAAAAACAGAACTACTAATTTCACAAGTATTTGTAAATTTTCAATACCCTCATTAAGACAAAAATCTTCAACAGCTTACCACTAAAAATTATATTTGGGATCAAACCTATTACCATGCATACCTGTCTTTGGCAGCCACTCCAGCATACCACCTGACCATTAACCTTTAGATTGGGGAGCCCCCGGTGGTGTAGAGGAAAACACACTGCACTGTCACTGCAGAGACCCGGGTTCGATTCCCGGTCGGGGCCCCTCCCCGGGCAGATGGAGCTCGTTAGCCCATAAGGCAATCCATCTACGTCCTGAGGACCTCACTGCCACCGTCCAAGCGTGTTTGGCCCCGGCAGATGAACCTCAGGATTAAAGGGTGGGCTCAGTTTCGCGCACACTGTGTCTCACCTAAAAAATCCAATGCGCAGGCTGGAAGGTGGAAAGACCTTCCCCGGTTCTTCGTTCGCGAAGAGACTGGCCATTATAACCTTTAGACTTCCTCCCCATGTCTCTTTCTTTTCTATATAGGTCTTGAAATATCTTACTATATCTAAACACTTGCATCGGCTCACAAGACTACCTATTAGACACTGGAGACATCAGGACACTCTAGTTCTTACCAGGCCTTCCCCAGGTTTAATGTTGGTTAAGTGAACCTCCTCCAGACAGGCACACTGGCTCATCAATGGATCTGTAGTTGATCGAATGGCTTTATCACAAATGCCATTTAAAGTCTTGGCCTACAATGAGAACATACAAAAAACAGTTAGGAAAATTCTCCCTGGCTTCTTCCTCTTCCAGTTGTCAAAAGACGTAAAGGAAATGAGTTCTAAAACCACTGAAACAGCAGATTCATTTGTACAGACCTATTCTACAGTATGTTTATATTCTTACTGTGACACAGTAAAAACAACTTGTTTCCATTAGTGCCCCCTCACCATCGCTAGCAGATGCTGACACATCCTCTGTCTAAAGCAATAAACACTGAAAATACAGCAAAAATTTGGGTAAGGGCTTGTTCACTTTTAACCAAAATACAACCCATTAAAATACTGAAACATTTTGATGATTCTTTGTGGGAAGAGTCGACAGTTTTTCATGTTGTTCCTTATTTCTGCTATGAGAATAAAATTGGCCATGTGTTACAAAAAGTGATGTGCTGGCCACTGCCTTACCTGCTTAAAACTTTACAGTGTAAGGTAGAACATGTAGCATTTAAGTGTTTCAGCAGTAATTCTTTCCACTGTGCCTCTGAACTGACCTCTTCTGGAATGCTTACGCAGGCAAGGTTCACATTTCCTTTTGACTGAAACATAACTGATCCTAAGCTAACATCATAACTAAAGGCTAATTCTGACCTTGGCATGTGTATCAGTATAGTTAGAGGAAGAATGGCTTTGCCTTGTAGAACATTTAACTATTAGAAGGGCTAATTAAACATGGGGGGGGGGGGGAACAGTCAAAAAATCTCACAAATTTCATTACTTCCCACAGTGTGTTTTCCATCTTGACATTAACTGAAGGAATGCTGAAACTCAAAGTCAGTAGCAAAAGCTTAAAGGGGAGGGGAGAGAGGATTAGTACAGTACAGTAGTTAGTTAAAAACAGTTTGGGAACCAGCAAGTCACCTTTCACAAGGGGTTTGAATCCTCCAGTCAAAGTAGACCTATGTAATTACAGGATGGGGGAGGAGCTGCGTAATAGGAAGACAGTGGTTTTGATCACAATGGTCCCTGGAAACAATAGTTCCAACGTCTTCTGTGTTGTTTTACGTCAGATTTATAGAGCAGCAATAAAATAAATCAAAACAATGTTTAAGTGTGAATGTGAGGAACCGCTCAAACAAGGGAATTCCAAACAACAATACCTACTTCCAGAGCGGGTGTGCACAAATGGAAAAAGAAAGATGCAGAAAACTCCCTTTTACGTGGTCTCAGTATTTACGGACAGAATTATTTTTAGTTATTTTGCTACTAAATTCCTAAGCATCTATGAGCTACCGGAAGGCCTTATCAAAGAGCACAGCCTGGTTCATGTCAAAAGCAGGAAGCGATGATTAACTGTTTCAAAATATAAAAAGCATTCCATTACACTCCACATTTGGTCACAAGGCTGCTCCAAACAACCCTGGAAACTGCAGCTCAAGTACAAACAGAAACAGAACTTCAGCTCTGTGGTAGGGCAGTTCTTCTACATGAAGAAGTGTAATAAGGCATAGTGTCTGCTTATTAAGGTACTAAGTGCACTTCACAGGCATAATTGGTTTATTTAGCCTATGAACATTCTATAGTACTACTCCTCCCTTGAAAATTTGAGGTCTAAATCCTCTTGGAAAAATAGCTGTGGAATGAAACTTTAAGGAATACTTGACTCCATGCTATTACACACCCTACCCGTCTGTTCAAATTTCACTGATTTCCTCTACAGCGAAGAATATTCACAAAACAATCCATAGTAATGTTTACTTGCATGATACGCTTGTACATTTGGGACTGAAAAGCTGTTGTCAGTACAGTCAGTATAGGAGCAACTGAAATAAATGTGAACGCAAACAGCTGAGTTTCAACAGAAACATAAACTTACCACAGCCTGGACTTTATCTTCCATGTCAGCTACAGTGCAATCCTAAAAATAAAACAAGAACAAAAGCCCCGCATTAACCAATAAAAATGTAAACAAATATCTCTGAAAATTCTGCAAAACTGCCATTTCAACCTTGAATAGAAACAGTTATTCATGCTGGAGGGATTACTCAGATTAGTTTCACCCAGTAGGGCTCAAATGGACTGTTAAGCAACTATTTTCTGGCCCCGATAGAAAGCAATAATAAACCTTGAAAACTAGGAGAATGTGGGATTCAATTACAGCAGTCGACTCTTCCAGAGAAGCAGAACCCTGCAAAATGAAATACTCTCAGAAGGCCAGGTAGATGAGTTTGCCTTACACTGATTAGGTACTTCTCTGTCCCAGGCATCAAAATTTATCTAAAACATATTGTTGAAAACAGAATGGAAAGTGATTTTTTTTTTTAATATGCTATTGATGACATTCCTGAAGGGCAGAGGACTGCACACAAGGCATTGTTTACACAGCCCAGGTACAAAAGTCTTTGAACTGAAACAAGTTCATGTAAGAAACTACAGAAGTCATCACTGTTTTCTGCAAGAGCTGAACTGGAGAATAATATTATGCTCAGATTAAAAAGTTAATATAGCCGATAAAAAAACAAAACAAGATTTATAGTATCTATAAGGAGAAAACCCCCAAACCCCAAGCATTTTAACAAGGTTAAATTCCAGGATATTTGCCTTTGAATTTGTATTGGGTTTGCACAGCAAAGGTTTGGTAACAGGGATCCAACAGGGGTGGCTTCTGAAAGAAGCTTCCCTGTGAAGCTTCCCCATGAAGCCAGTGCCAACAATCTCCATGATGGACCTGTCACTAGTCAAGGCAGAGCCCATCAGCAACAGTGGTAGCACCTCTGGGGTAACAGATTTAGAAGTGGGGAAAAAAGCCCTGTGTAACTGCAGCCAGAGAGGGGGGTAAGGGTGTGAGAGAAACAACTCTCCAAATACTATGGTCAGTGAAGGAGGATGTGCAGGAGGTGCTCCAGGCACCACAGCAGAGATTCCCCTGCCACCCACACTGCAGACCATGGTGAGGCAGGGTGTCCCCCTGTAGCCCATGGAGGTCTACAGTGGAGCAGAGATCCACCTCTAGCCTGTGGAAGACCCCACACTGGAGCAGGTGACTGCCCAAAGGAGGCTGTGACACCATGAGAAGCCCACGCTGGAGCAGGTTTGTTGGCACAACTTGTGACCCCAGGGGGGACCCACCCTGAAACAGTTTGTTCCTGAAGGACTGCACCCTGTGTGAGGGACCCAGGTTGGTGCAGTTTGTGAAGAAGTGCAGCCCATGGGAAGGAGTCATGTTGGAGAAGTTCGTGGAGGACTGTCTCCTGCCTTTCTCGGCAAAATACATCTGCATGAATCAATAGGAAAATGTCATCTATCCTGCAGCTCAGTTGCTCAATATTAAGTTTGCCACAGAACTTTAAGTGGAATAAACTCTGGTCTTTGAGTCTACATAGCTATCACTAAAGTTAACTAGAATCTTCTTGCATTCCTTCCTTGCTTCATTATTCACCCACTTCTATACGTCATTTACGATTATGCAGAGCACCACTGGCTCCATGAGAGCCATCCTGGTCTCTTCTCCACTATTAGAACTGATCATTTGTTACTATAGTTTATAATCTAATAAGAAATACTTTTGAACTCTAAAAGCTCTCATAAAAATTTTTCAGTTGTATCTCTCTTTTCCACATCAGTGTGACTCCTTCAGACCGTTCCAACATACATGTAGTGTCCCAGTACAAAATAGTCTTGGTTCTTCCCCCAATAATGATTTTTCTTGTCTGTACCAATCCCATTCTTTATTATAGCTCCTACTGAATTGGCAGAGAAGTGGTTTGATGCCTTTTAAAAGGTTAGGGTGTAGTATTCACCAACTTCCACCCCCCTGCCATCAAAGACTGACTTAACTGAGAGATCAGACCCCATTTTTAGCAGTTTTATTAATATACTCAGCAATCTCATATTTCAGTTCCTGTAGCACTTTTGGGTGAACACCATCTGCTGCTAGAAACACTTACTGTTCTACTGCACAACCTGCAAATCTGTAGCTGTAAAACACTGATGTTGTGCATTCGTACACACAGCGCCCAAGCAAGAAGGGCATCAAGCAGCAGGACAAACCTGTGCACCTTAGAATTTACAGTACCCAGACACTATCCTTTGACAGTGATACAACTGATGCAATTGGGTGTCATCATAGCTTGACAACTCGTAGGATGTTTGTGCTTTGACATCATCCCTTCAACATGGGGAAAGAATCACACATGTCACAGGAATGGTTCTTCAGAGTTTGAACAATATGTGGCCATGGAGTAATGGTTCTGAGAGCAAGTCTGGCAATAACTGAAGTGTGCACACAGTGCTTCATGGTCAGAGCAGTGGTATGCTCTCAAAACAGTTTCAAAGACAGGCGGTATTATTCAGAGAAGAAAAAAACGTCATTTGCCAAGATGCTACATGTTGCTGCATGTCCCTTCAGCTATTACGTGTACAAGTACTCCTCACACAGATGATAAATTAAAGTTCTGAAAAATACGGTGGTGTTGCAGTAGTGGTAGAAGCAGCCTGGGTAGTGCAATTTGTATTGTAAAGGTGGCAACTCCTTCCATTACATGCAGCATTTCCCATCTGATAGCTAAAACACTGTTTTGGGACCAGACCTAAGAAGCTTGCAGGCACAGATGTAGAAAGCAATGGAGCCATATTTTTATTTAGAGTTAGCACTGATAACTCTTTATCAACGTGTTGTTTGGAAGGTGAAGATCTTCAAATGCAGACCAACTATTTCAAAAACTAAGCCCCTTTCTCATAAAGCTCAAGAAAATATAAGTAGCCTTTAAACCGCAGTCACTTCAGATACAGCCAGCAATTAAATTGGGGTAGGAATAACAAAAAACTCCCACCACTCAGAAAAACAAACAACTGAAACTGACCCTCATGGACCTTCAAAGTTTAAAGAAAGCTCTCATTCCCAGATCTGCCTTTCTTTAGCACTCAGCACACGGTAAGCACATTACTTCCCTAAACACCCCCTTTCCTTCCCTTTTGGAAGGCAAAGAGGAAGAGAAATCAGCTGACCTTCTGAACAGCAGTAGTGAGGTCCAAGCAGAGCTGAATGATTCTGTTCTTCATTGATGAAAAGTCAGCAATACCTGTAAATGGGGTCCTGCAACAAGAGAAAATTACCCTTAGATCAAAAGGACCAGCCTTTTCCAATCCTACCTTATTGATGACAAAAAGCATATGAGAGTACACCAGAGTTTCACATCAGTATTCCTGACTGCATAGTCCTGCTCCATTCTTGCACCATAACTGGAAAATGTCTATCCCTGTGGTAAGCAAGTTCAGAGAATAGAACCAGAAGAAATGGTTTTCCAAACTACAGTTCTCTCTACTTACACGCTCAAGTCATACTGTGTTGTAAAAATCACACACTTGGGTTTGCCAATGAGAAGACCTCTAACTTTCTGACTGGAGAAAGTAAAAAAAAAAATCTCTAAAATAAGAAAAATGGATTTTCACATTTTACACACAGAGGTACAGTGAGACTAAAGAATCATTATAGGTAAGGCAGCTTTATAGCCTGTAGAGTCCTACCTCAGATCCTCCAGACAGCTGCAAAAGCTAGAAGAGGGGTTGAGAAGTGACCACAGCATGTTTGGAAATGAGTAAGCCAACAATTTTCCTGATGGTGAGTTACAGAAAAAAATCTAGGGTGAGTTGCTAGCAACATGGTGAAAGAAGAGGACCAGGTGAGAGGCACAAGCTGTTAACATCACTACCTGGACACAGACCAACACCTTGCTTGAGAGCAGGGATACTGAAGGATAAAAGTGCTTCTTGTTGTCAGCCCCTGTGCAGTTCTCCTCCTTCCCAGGAAAGCTAGCAAGGGGTTTGAGAATTTATGTTCATCTGTTATCACAGACTGCATCCTTGCCAGCACTTGACCTGCTACAGCTGTCACAAAACAACTCTTGCTCTTTCCAGACAAAAAGAGCATTAAATAAGGGGGAGGGGAAGACAGAAAACAAAACAGGCATAAGGAGAATCTCTCCCACTGTTCATTTTTGTAATCACATAGCTAAGGCCATGATTTTAGCAGAACATTAAAAATTCTTTTAGATAGGGACGTGCCAATGGCAAGTAATTTACAAGGTGGAAGAGGAAAAGATAAGTAGTCACATGCATGAGAAATGACCTGAAAGAGAAGACTCCTACTTTTATAAACACCAGTTTGTGTGCAATGTAATGGTTTTGCTGGTTTTAGCAAGAGTGGAAGTACAAGAGTAGATTACCCCAGATTCTAATTGTTCGCTAGAGGCCTTCTGGTAACATCAAAAAAGGAATGACTGAGATCGAGATCTTTACACCCAGGCATCTAGGAACTGCCCTACAAGGAAAAACAATTCCTTAGAGCAGTAAATTAAAACATAATGATTTTATTCTTACCTGTCCAACCACGCAAGCAAGGCTTTAGCAGCACCAATAAGCTCTACCACAGAAGTAAGGAATTCATTGGGGGGCTTGCGAGAGGTATTTCCGTCATAATTTGAACTTTTCCTACGGCTGCTGATGTAATTTTGCAGATTGTTGGATGATGCTCGCAGTTTGAGAACCAGGTTCTTCATATTGTCTGTTTCAAGGCCATAGTTCTGCAAGGAGTATTATAAAGCATGATAAATAACCTCACTGAGTTCTCCTGCTTATTTACACCACAAGTTACAAGCTCATATTGGATGAAATGTCTGACTATTCGCACAGTTTTCTTCTAGGTTGTTTTTTTTTTTGGCAAAAATACCTTCTAAGATTTGTTCTACACTACAGCCACTAAAGTTTGCCAAAACCCTCTCAGTTTCTGACATTGAGATTTGAGGACACTTATCAATCAAATCAATCAATCAAAGTCCCACTGTCCTAACACATGTCATTTACTTGTTAATAACAGCATTTTGTTGTTTTTACTTTTATGAAAGGAATGCAAACACTGTTTTTCTTCTTAAAATGTTTTCTATATTGTGGTACATAAACACTGAAGTAACATTCCATTCACAACTAAAGATAAGTTAAATCTGGTAGGAGACAAAAACAACAGGAAGCAAATGTAATTTTGCAATCAAAATCATAAGTAAATATTTGGATCACAAGTTTTCAGTAACTGTGCTCTTTGACTACAGCAGTGCAATTATTTACAAGTTTGAGGACTGCATTAACATTATATATAGTAATTAAAGCCATTTTTAAACATTTTTCATTCAGCAGCATTTTTACAAAAATTTACAAAATCTAAAAAATTCTGTAAGTCTTGCCTATAATTTCAACTTTGTAAATTCAAATACAACCAAGCCACATTCCATAAGACTAAAACCCAATTGTTTTAAGTAATGCATTGATCATCTCATTCCAAACACGTCAGAAATGCTTCTCTCTTCTGAAGGCAACTCAATTTTGTAATCAAGAATTTCTTCTTTTCACTGTTAGCGTGCAAATGTATGAATTATGTAGCAATATGTAACTATCTTTGTTTCTGAGTTATTCCACCTTGTAAAACTTCTGTCTAAGTCCCAGGCAAAGCTTAGCTCTTGCAGAATGAAAATTCCTTCTTTTCTTGAGAAAAGGCGGGGGGAAAATAAACAAAAGACACTGCCACCAGAACAAAACAAACACCCAAAAATACTAAAGAGTCCTGCCTTTCTCTGTTCTTTTGCTGCTGCAGGTTCTTGCAACTAACCTCCAAGTTCCACAGTTTAGTCAGCTGTACTACCTATTCTTTTTCCTTTCCCACTCAAAAACCTAAAACAACTAAAGCAAATTGTAATTCCTTTCAATACCTAGTTTCCAGGGGCTCCCAATAACTCCACTCAGGATCACAGCACCACCCAGGCTGAAGGGGAGCTATGGAGATCTCAGACCAACCTCCTGCTCACAGCAGACTCAGCTCTGAGTTCAGAGTAGCTTATCCAGCATTCCATCCTGTCAGGTCTTGAAAACCTCCAAGGACAAAGACTGTAGAACCTTTCTGGGCAACTTGATCAACCATCTGACTGTCCTGAGAGTAAGTAAATGTTTCCTTATATCCAGTCTGAACTCATTTCAATTCTGCCCAAAGTCTCTCATCTTCCTGCCATGCAAGCCTAACTCTGTCATCCTGCCAACTGTGTTTCCCGCCATGGTAGGTGCTAGGGATCTGCTGTTGGGCCTCCCTGGAACTGTCTCCTCCCTAGCTGAAGAAGTCTCAGTCCCTCAGCCTCTCCTCATGGGCAAGTACTCCAACCCTGACCAACCTGATAGCCCTCCACTGAGCTTGCCTTGGTTTCTCTCTACCTTTCCTGTACTTAGCACAGGGGGCATATTCAGATTAATGAATGACTAGTAAAGGGTGATAATCAGTTCCCCCCCTCTCCCGTTACATGCAGACCAGGATGCTGCTAATGCTGGCTTGAGGCTCTATTCCCTCTACAGTCAAGCAACTGTAAAAGAGTCTAGAATGTTTTCGATTAAGTAATTTACGAAAGATGAGACTGAATCTTTGACCCAAAAAAACATACACTAGCGTATGGAGAAGTTTCATCTACATGGCTACCTTTAAAGTATCTCGTATGGGTAAGGTCCCAGTGCGTGTAAGTTACACAAGTGCCTTCCTCCTCCACCTCAGGGCTTTTGGCAAGGAAGTACCCTTAAAGTGCAGCCAGGAGTAGGGGTTGAAAGGATATGTCCAATTCAAAAAAATGCCACTGTTGCAACAGCAAAGGATATCCTTTCATTTTCCAGGATCACAGAAAGGGAAAGATCTGTATTACTTAACAACTTTAAAGTACTTGTACAGTGTCATGTGTGAACTTACCACCTTTTAATTTCAACAACAACAAAAAAGAAAAAAAAATAACACCACAAGAGCATCATTCTGATGCATTTCTTGTAGTCAGTTTTCTCCTCCTCACAGAATGTCACATATTAGTCTATTGTTGAAGTAATTCTTTTTCACAAACAGGTCTGGATGTGGGGCAAGTTCCTATGACCTCAAGAAAGTAGTCCCATATCAGAAAATCCCCTCTTAAAGAGGGGATTTGGAGAACACTGATCCCCTCCTTCCTTAAAGGGACAGTAAATACAAAATACCTTTTCTGTGCAGAGGTATAACCACCTAATAACTCTGATCAGAACTTGAGTCTTCATATAATTATCTCCAGGTCTTTCTTTCTGTCATTCGGATGCAGAAATTGTGCCAACTATCTGCGGGTATTTGAGATTAGAGATGGCACCACCATTTAAGAAGGCACATGTTGATATACCAGGTAAGATTTTGATTTTGGCCCTAAAACATTCACATTCTCCTTATCACAACTCTTATTCAAATGCCTTATTTACACAGCATGTGAGTCTGGTGTGGCTTTTCCAGATCAGGTAGTTTTTAAATAAATCTGTCTACCTCAGTTTTGAGGTAGCCTTCACCAGCACAGGTGTTGCCTCTAGAGATGCAGGGGCTGCAGCTCATAACTGCAACTGCTCTACTCAACAGACTATAAAGAGCATGTCACAGCCCAGCTCCAACAGTCACTGCCCTAAGCTCTCCTACAACTTCTCCCAAAGATTCTACAGAGTGCACCGGAGCTATCTAAACCAGCAGCCTGTGCTCTAGGAAAAGTCCTGACTAAGCACTATGCCTATCCAACACAACAGCAGCTCTTCAGTATCAGGTAATCAAATTATCCAACTACTGATCAGTCTTGATGAATGAACTCCCCCAGAACAATGCATCATCACAACCCAAGCCACCTCTGCTCCAGGGGCAAGCCATTGTCCTCAGTTGTCTGTTCTAACAGACGGAAAGTATTCTGCCCCTCCACCATATAGCAATGCTTCCATTCAAGCCGACACTGTCTTGAACACCTCACACATCACCAACTATTTCTGTTATTTTTCTGCTCCTTCACTTGCAGTATCCAGTCTGTTTGTTGGGAAGGCTGGTTTAGGGATCTAAACCATTCAAAGGAATCTAATCCCTTCTTAACTTTTTACTGGTTTAGCTTCCTGAAGTAGCTCACTTCAGGGTCAGGTGAGTGCAAGCACAAAAGATCACTAATCAGAGGACAGGAGGCGGTGGAGGCAGCAGGTGATTTGGATTAATTCAACTTTTCGTGGAACTGTGCCCCGATTCAGGACAGATAGGAATGCTGATATCGTGGCAGCACACCAAACAGCTTTCACACTGACACACAGTCTAAGCACAAAGCTTAGCAGGCTTTTCTTGAAATATTTCTACAGGACTGAGGCTACAATAGTTAACAAATTATTATTTAAGCAACCAAAAGGGTTTAGATGTTTCTCACGAACCAAAGAAACAGGCTACATTTTCCTATCACTCCCGATTTAAAACATCAAAGTTGCTTTAATCAAAACACAGGCTGAAGCCAGCACTCAAGAGCACCCAATGTCAAACATTCCCAGGTTATTACTCATTAACCTGGGGAGCCACATGCAGGGCTCGAGTGAGAGGCAGCACCCACACGTGCACCAGAGAGCACATGTGCACAAGAGCACACTCTTTCTAAGCTCCACCACATTTAATGAGAGAAAGTAATCTCACCAAATAATTGCTCAAGGTCAGGCCTCCAGCATAAAGTAAATAAAAAACATAGCTAACTGAAGCCAAAAGAGCACAGCAGTTGTGCCAGATCTGGGCTGATATAGAGCCCTGCCACTGCCCAGGGACAGCATCCCCTGCTCTTTTACAGCCATGTTCACATCCCATAATGTATGAGCTGGATCTGCTGGCTGATCCAAATGAAAGCCTGTTCTGTAAAAAAAGATGAATAAAACCAGACTGAATGCATGCTCAGAAGCTGATCCAAGTCACTTCATGCCTATATAAACACTAGAGTTAATGCAAGGTGCTGTCACAGTGACTCATTCTTGCTCTTGTCCTCTTAAAAATGCCTCCTAAAGAATCCTTTGAGATAAAAAATTTCCTAATAAACAGCACTAGATTTGAAAGATCTAGAAAAATTGAAATCTCATGAGGCAGTGTGCAGATATCCTTTGACAAGGATTGGGCACTAAAGCATGTATGCATGTTTTATGTTATGATGTTATATTTTGTTACACTGAAAATATGCTGGCAGAACATTACTATGAGTGAAATTATCAACTATGTTCTTTTTGGTTTATGAGTTTCTTAGTGGTGTTTTTTAATTGTATAAAACTAGTATCTCTTCATTCTAACCTCAAAAAAAATTCACTGTTTTTTTACTTGGAAACTCTCGCATTACACAATGTAGGTAAAGATTCAAAAATCAAACCCAAAGAACACATTAAAAGTGAAAATTTTTGCACAGTTTCCTATTAACAAATATAAAATAATGCAAGCATTAAGCCCCAAAAAGCTTTTTTTTTTCTGGATTTCTCTCCCTGCTGTTGTGGTTTGAAAAGCATAGTTATGTATGTTTGTTCCCCCTTCCCCAAATACTTCGAAGTCAATTCAGAAATGTCTTTCTTCCATCCCTTTACCCCCCAAGCAAATACTGTTGACAAAAACATGGAGGCACTCAAGTTGATGGGGTTTTTTTCCCCTCTGGGGAATTCAAATCCTTTGATACATCCTCTTAATTCCTCAAATAAGTCTTGAACACCCATTCAGAAAACTCTGTCAGACCAGCTCGAGAGCAAAAGAAATGTGTGCTCAGAGGAAACCTTCACTTTTTAATCCCAGTCCACACTCTCCTGCCACCTCTTCAGGATGCTGTGCATGTGGTCACTGCTATGAGGAGATGAGGGAATATTGCTTCATCACAAAAGCAGCAGACAAAGACAAATTAACTTCTCTTTCACACCGTAACTTACAGACTTATGTTCAGCTTGGCACTGGCAAATAATACTCAAACCCTCTAAAAACAAAATTAATAATCAGGTGTATTTGGTGTCCTTTCTCAAGGAAACAACTGCCTTCACACTGCATTTTTGTGACTGATCTACTGAGGCTGGAACAGAGGTCTATAAAGTGACTGCTTGAAAAGATTTCAACAGGAGAAAGATATTCCAAATAAGCTACCCAGCTGCCTTTAGAGTCACATGTGTTCTTGTGCTGTGAAGGAACCAAACCACTGATCTGAAGGAAACTCATTTGGAAAACTGCCAAGGCAAAACTAGATAAAAAGGGAAATTCTTCTTGAGAACTCCAGGTCTGGGGAACTACCAAAACCCCCTCTCAGCTCTTCTCCGCCAAGAACAACAACTTTGAAAGTGTGACTTCAGACTGGCCCAGCCAATGCCACGTTTCCACAGTGTGAGCTAATACCACAGTGGGGGTGCTGGGGGACAAAAAAAGAAAATGGAAGAAAGATAAAATCCAAAAATAGTTCCTCTACTTTCAAAACCGCAAAAGTCAGGGAAATACCATGATATGTACTCACACATACACTAAATGACACACATTCCCACTTTCAAAGAACTAACACAGGTGGAATCCAGAAACCTTTATTCTCAACAAAAACAAAGAGAGAACAAAATAAAAAACTGGCTGTCACTAGAATTTAGCATACCCTTGGAAAGAAAATCAACAGTGATTTTATGCAATTCCAAAAACTTAAGGGAAGGGGCATCAATAAGATGGCAAAGGGCATACCTAAAACATCAAAATTCTTTCTCCACCTCTGAACAAGGTAACAAGGACATTTCAGCTGTAGTATGCAATAGCTGTCTAATGCATTAACTTGAGCTACATTTCACAAAGGATTTCCAGAAATGGGTCTGAGGTCAAAACTTTTGCCTACAAAGGAAATTAGAAGGAAATTGTAGGAGATAAAACACAGCTTTAAATTCTGGCAGTTGTCCAGCTTTGTTCACTTTATTCTAATATTTTTAAAAGAAAAAAGTGCCTTCAGGGACTGCCACATAGATTACTTCAGACAGGACTGTATACAGCCCACAGTACTTTACTAACTCACCAGACCCCTTCACTTGCCCAACCGACTATCCCCTCCCACATCATAAACTGCATTTCAGCCTAATCACGTTCTTCTATCAGATTTTCTAGCTAGGTGTTAATTTTTGACAGATCAAATATGTAAAGGAAGTAAAATGTTTTTCAAATACAAGAGCAACTCTTTGCAAGACATGCAGAGTGCGTGAAGAGATTTCATTAAATATGCTTCTTTCAGTACAGGCTATCCAATTTGTTCCTGGTCACAGAGTGGGAATGATCCCTATGGCACCTCTCTGCAGCAAATAAAGCATATCATACAGGTAATAAAGACTCTCGATTTTAAGAGGAGTATGCTCAGTGCAGCAAGCCTTGCCTAATGAAGGGAAGATGAGCCAGTGCTGGCCAAGGAATCATTGGGCAGGCTTTCCCACCCTTCTCCCTGATGTAATTATATATACACCTCTGCTGCTCATTGACTGCATTACATCAAACACACCTTCAAGAGTGTGTCCAAACTATTGCCTTTAAATAAAGCCTGAACTAGCAAAACAATCCAAAATATATTTATTCTTCACAGAGTATTTGTTTTATAAGTATCTTCAGTGATATATCAGGAGTAAGAGAAAGGAACAGCTTGAGTTCTGAATCCAGTGAGTGTTCAACTACATGGTAACTGAGGTAGCAAAACATTCCTCATTCCAAGACTTAATTTTTCTTCACTTCATATGTTTGCTACAGAATTGCCCTAAACCTATTTCAACTGATGTGAGGAACTTCTGGTTCCTGTCATTTTAACAATATGCCTTCTATCTTCTAACACAAATTCACTCTATTCTAATTGCTCTGTTCACTAACAGGAGCCACAAGACTAACAATACCACTTGGACAACTTCTACCTTTGGAAGCACAACCAAATGAATTAAAGTTGCCTCTTATTAGGAAAAAGTTAAAGAGCTATTAATACAAAACTTGGAAGAATTAAACAAGTTCTTACTGTTTCCTTTTATCATGATGTGTAACAGAAAGCAGGGGACAAAGGTATTCTGGTTTTATCAGTCTCGCCTTGGTTATTCACCCAAAAAGAGCGCTTTAGGAAATTCTTTGCATGTCAATTCACCACTTAACTAACCAGTGCACACAGGAGATCCACAGCCTCTAGAACCAGTTCCTGGTGTCCAATCCGTGAGATACCCAAGTCTTCAAGGTCCTGGTGAGAAATCTGTAGGAGTTGTTCACCATTAATCTTCTCCCGTTCAAATTTGTGGACATACTGCTGCAGGCAGTCATCCAGGCCTACCAAAACACAAAAGTGAAAAAAAGGGACGTCAAAAACAAACAAAACAAAAAGAGAGAAAAAACCCCCACCACCCTATAAAAGGCAGAAAATGCAAGTTAATGAAATACACAATGCAAAATTATGAAAGAATCTTGCAGTGCACCTAAGGTTGTTGCATAGAAGGGGCATAGAAACTGAGCATATAAATTATGAAGAACTGCATAACCTTCCTGCTCCTTGTGGATCAACCTCAGCAGTTAAGAATATGCCTCTGGTGTCTGAACAAAAAGCAGTTAAGAATATGCCTCTGGTGTATGACCAAAGGGCATACATAGAGTCAGCAATCAGGGTAAACCAAAACCCTGAAGGGCATGCAAAGCAACAACAACAAAAAATAACAACTGACAAAAAAAAAAAAAATAAAATCCAACTCAAGGTAAGAACAAAGATCTTGTCCAAAGCCTAATTAAACAAGCAAAGCAATAAAAGCAATAACTGAGGAGAAGGAACATGAAAATAATTAAAGGCAAAGCAATCAAAATTATGTTTGGTTCCAATCTCATTATTCCCTTGATTCATGAGACCCTGCAGCTTCCTGAGGTGGCCATCCCTTGCTAAGGATCAACAACACATACAAACAAGAAATCTAATTCATTTTTTCTATCTAGAAGTATTTTTAAAACAGCTTAGAGTATTTTGTCCCAGCAACATCCCCCAAATCCCCACTTTAAAATGTGATTCTATAATCCTGTTCTCCGCAGTAGGTTTTCCCCAGTGATTACAGAAAGGGTTTCTGGTTTTCATCTTATTTAACTAAACTTCATGTGTTAATCCTGTTTTCGTGTGTATTCTGCTCATTTCCTCTGTTGTTAAAGATCCTGTAAGCAGCAACAATCTGGGAGGAAAATCTGGATGGATGTGTTATTTTAAAGATGATGCAGTGCTCTTGATGCTCTGCTCCCCTTCAACATATTGGCTAGAGCAAAAGGAACTGACCCAAATAGATCTGTTTTAGAGAAATACACCATGTTCATTGAAAACAGTTCACTTGAGCAAAAATTCAGATTGCACATTTGACATCTAGTGTGTGTTATCCACAATAGCTACATTGTTTCACCATTGCATTAAAAAAATAACATTTAGCTGTATAAAGGATGTTTATTCACTATGCTGCTTCAAAAGGAAACCACTGAGATGGACAGGATATCGAACGCAGCAGATGAGAAACACAAACAGCATCCTGAACTACAAAGAGATGGGAGCCAAAAGAAAAGCACTCAGTTCCACTCATGAAGTTGCAGCGGCAGCCTGGAATACAAGTACTCCCAGCACACTCTACCACCAAGAAAAGATTTGACACAGATCACAAGGAGGACTCAGAGTCACATGAAGTACATTCACTTCATAGCAGCGGCATGAGCAGCCACTGCTACCTTGCACTGCCCAGTCACAGCAGATCTGCAGATGACAGACTCCGAAAGGCATGAGCTGACTTAACACACATCACTTGCCTTTCCAATGCTCACCCCGAAGTTAATAAGAACAGACACCCTCTTACATGACTTGGCCAAGTTTAATTATCACAGTAAATCAACATCTGGCTTAGTGAGCTTGACTCCTCCGCATGCAGAGCTACCAATGCACACAGCTTGAATTTTAAGGATAATTATGAATGGGAAAACCTGCACGCAAGATAAGCAGAGTCTCCCAGGGCTACAGTTACTTGGGGGCACTCTTGTTTCTTCCCATCTGTCTTGGCAAAGCTGCATAAATTTTGAAAATTGAGTCCACTGTTCTCTTTCCCACAGGCACTAAATTCTCCCTTAGTCTATACAAACTCTCTTCCCAGGAAAAATAATAAAAAATATCTGGCCTTCATTGTTTAACAATTTATTTTTTCAAAACAAATTCTCAACCAAGGCTACACACAGTCCACATATTTGGCATTCCCAATTTTTATTGCTGCCTTGCAGACCACTGTTTCCCATCATTTGCCCTTGTAAGCCCATAGTTTCCATCCCAAATTACACAAACACCTAAAATAAAACACTTCATTCAATAGGCAGTGTAGTTTTTATTAAGTTTTTTTCATGCAGTGTGGCTTTCGCCTACTATCTTTTATGTGTTGTCTCAACTTTCTAGAACTTCATTCTCTGCTAAAACATGGAGACTGAAATGTATGTATTCTCCTGCAGAAATACAACTATGGCTCTCAGCTTACCTGTGCTTTTTTAATTCATGCTTGCAGGCCTATTACAACTTGAAGAGCTACCTCTAAAACATTTTTTTTTTTTTAGTAAGAGTCCTTAAAAGCAAGACAGACACTATAGGACTATATTTCGCAACATAAAATATTACAAAATTGCACAAATGTTGACTCAAAACAGTTAACATAGTGGCACAGCTGCTCAATTAGACATTTATTTAAGTGACCAAAACTATGCAAAGCAGGCAGTGAAGACAGACCCACAAACTCATGTTCACTGATGGTTTAAGATGAGCTTACTAACATTAGTGCTATTATGTTTACTAAGAAACATATGGTAAAATGTTAAACATTTTAATTGAGATTGCAACCAGGTTTATAGCCTATTGTTTACCTTTCTATCATATGAATGAAATGTTTAAATATCATATGCAAATGAAACTCCAAAGTGGGAAGGGAGAAGGGAGGAAAAAGCACTCATAACCCAGTTCAAGAAATTTTAATAATATTTAAGTTTTAAAAGTCAGCATTCAAATGTTACTAGTAAACTAAATGAATTGCTCATTTTTTCCTTCTTCCAAACATCTATGTTCTTTCTATGTATTTTCTTCGTGAACTTCGGAACCTCATGGGGACTTGGTATTGCCCATTAGCACTGTCTAGGTATTTCTGAGAAACTTAGATGAATTTAAGACT
>NW_020955404.1:364334-422146 GCF_003031625.1 Empidonax traillii | reverse complement strand
AAAAAAAAAAAAAAAAAAAAAAAAAAAAAAAATTAAGACTGACATTGGAAAAAATATCCATATTTTTCTCCTTTACCCACTGAAGAGCCCTTCTGAAAGCTAAACTATTCATTTTATGCTCAAAGCATGTTTAAAAAGCATTTGGCTCAATTGCATGTGCGAACTCTTTATATTATTTCTTGCACATACATCAAAACCATGCACGAAAGAAGGTCCTTCCTATTTACGTAATTGCTAGAGAATGAGGAAAGGTGAAAACAGAAACAGCAATTGCAGAATGTTAGTCAGGTTTTACAACACTAGTAGGAGTGATTTTTTGGGAGGGAGAGCAAGTGAGAGAGAGACTAGTCTAGTTAGTGTTATTCATATTGCGAAAATCCTTCCGAGGAACAGCCGTGTAACTTGAACGAAACTCCCTCCCAAATTTTGGCAGGTATAGAGATGTGCAACAGATCCTAACAACTGTCTAGACTGTTCTGTCTAAAATAACCATCATGCAAAGCACCCCAGAAGACATTCAATACCTTGCATTCATGCAAAAACACTAGGACAGAGCTTACACTTAGAGATTTGCACTGATACCAATCTCAGTCTGTTTCCAAGATCAAGAAAGTTATTTTGTGTAAGAACTGAGAGCAAAAAAGAAACAACTTTGAGGGAATTAAGGGGGAGGCTTGAGTCTCAGCCATAAATATCAGTTTACTATTCAGAGAGAATTAGCATTTCTATTGTTGAGAGATGTCAGCCATTCAGCAATGTCATATCTGGCACCTCAAGAACTAGAGAAGTGTGTTTAATGAGTAGAGTTGTTAAGTAGTTTCCCACCTTTTACTCTACCTGTGTTGGACAATACCCAATAATTTATCTACCTTAGCAACAATTACCTAATGTTTTACAGCCACAGGTCATCCCTTTTTTACTCCCACTATCCCACTCTTCCTCACTCTTTTCTCTTGTGATACCAGAGAGTCTACACAGAGTCTATGTACTCCAACATGTTGGGGGCAGAGAAGGCAGAGAGCAAGGAAGATAGGCAGGGCAAGGAACTGAGGAAGGACTGGCAACAGGAAACTGGAATGGGACAGGATTACTTTCCATTCGTTCAGGAACTTGAACAGATTCTTAGCATAGCTCATAAAATGTCAGAAGTTGACCCAAGGAAGCAGGAGGAGCACAAGCCACTTGAAGAGAGGAAAAACTCATAAGTACAAGACCTTTTCCTTCACACAGCACTATCACAGGGATCATTGCTCACTGTCAAAGATAATAAAACCTTATTATTATGATCATGGACCCTCCTCTCTGTTGGGCAATTCTAACAAACAGACAGCACCTGGCAACGCAGTGTAAAACCAAGGTTCAAGTACAGCCTCATCCCATTGAGGGGCTCCCTTGGATAGTTGGGTTAGTTGTGGGACTGCCAAAGCCTTTTTTGCCTCATCACCTTAAAACTGGCCTTCCTACCTAACAAAGTTCCTTCTTATTCTGATCTCCTCTTCAGGGTCTATTCAGTTGTCACTTTTAGTCTTCAAAGGTTCCTTGCACATATCAGCTACAATCCATCCCTCCCAAGGTTCGAAAGATCATTAGTTCTATGACAATCTCTGACACACACCCCTGTACGTGCCATTATAATATCATTTAAATCCCACACCATTTTATAACGGTTATTATAATAGCTTCCTCCCACCAATTTCTCTATTTCCAAGAGTGGAAAAAATTATTCCAAGAGAAAGCAGGTGGGAGTCAAGGCAGCAAATGAACACTAGAAAGAGAAAATAACTACTTCATAAGCAGATAAACAAACCCCTGAGAAGGCAAATGAAAGTAAGGGAAAAGGGTCTGCAAAGCAGTCTGAAAAGCTGAAGTAGCTCAGTAGGACAGCTACAGGGTGAAAAGAAATAAACAAAGAAGTTTAAGGAGAAGAAATCAAATATAACTTTCTTTAATATAGAATGCAGTGGGAAGGTCATTACACTGTAACATCACAGATGCCATTTTCCTCCTGCAATATAACAGACAAACAGAACCATGGATGACTTTAACAAAGGAATTCAAAGGTTCTTTAAAAGGATGAAAAAAAAAATTAACTATAGAGCAGTCAGTGGAAACTTATTTCAGTACTAATTTGAGCCTAGGTAAGAACTGACTTTCTAGGATCCACATGCCTGATTGTTTCTTAGCTATCATTCTTCTTAGCATTTATCTGTCCAAAAGTTTCCAAAACAAAAAAGTTAAGTTATCAATTGGTGTGAGCCACTTTTAGGGGCTGGAAACTAGTTCTAAGGTCTTAAGTTTGTGAAGAAAACAAAAGCCTTCAAGAGAACTTTGTATTATCATCTAGTACAAAGATAAAAAATCTTCCTCGTTCCATTTTTTCACTCTTGAGTAATTTTCACAATTGCTCATAACACTGCCATCATCTGAAGTATCAATTACTGTCAAAAAAAACCCCAAAAAACTGAAGAGCAAGAGCTTCTTCTTATCAGCATCAAAAAAGGTTTCCTGCCTAAAACAGATTGTTTATTAAGTAAGTTCTCATGTCAACTATAAGCAACTCCTCTACCTTTCTGTCTAAGCATCTGCATCCTAATTAAGTAGGCACAACCTGTTGCCTCACCAGGCATTAAGCACAGCTTTGCTGAGGACAGGCCTTGCCTAGAATAGCCAAAATAGCACAGAAGTTTCTTCTCTGTCTCCCGCATCACACAGGGATGGTACCAAACAAATTGCTGGGCTCTGCCTGCCAGCAGGGATGCAAAGGGCAACTCTCTCATTAAGGTCACAGCAGGACAGAGGGAAATGGTGAAGCCTTCAACCTTGATAATGAGTGCTTTACTGTCCCCTCTGTAATCCCTCTGACTGACAGTTGCACAGAAAAGCTTTTGCAACATGTTTCTATTTTCAGTATTTCCAACTAATATATTTAGACTGGAAAAACAGGCTACATACACACACATTCACGTTACCTCAAAATAAATCCATTCATTCCATTCAAATCCATCCATAAATCCCTTCGCTTTTTTTTTTTTTTAAACACAAAACTGAAAGCTTTGCCTTGTAATAAAAGAACTCGTGGGTAAATTTGTGTTGTAAACTATCCTGACCAGAAGGGCTACAAGGACTGTGTTTAACCTTTAGTTGTTCAGTACAGATACAATCTCAGACTGACAGGCCTTGTGTTATGCTACACTTTTTATCAGTCCTCCCCACAAAGCCACTGATTCAGACCATTCTAGCAGAACTCATTATCTTGGTCCAGACAGTAAATCTGAAGATAACTCTAAGCTTTAGCACTTTACAATCATGAAGTATGATTAGGAAGAGTCAAAATAGCTTGGTAAATCCTTCCAACACTCCAGAAGTTTTATAAAGCAAGCCTTCTCCGTAAAAAGCCAGAAAAACCTACTCATATTTTCCTCACAAAATATTTTCAGGAAACTTAGCAGACATGGGGTGCTATAACAGAATAAAATACTTTGGAGGAAAAGGACACAATAAAGAGGCCTATAAAGTCAGAAGTGGCAGAGAAAAAACAGAAAGAATATTGTATACTGTCTCTTGCAATACAGGAATTAGGGAGAGCCAATGAAGTGAGTATGTAACAGGTCCAAACAAGCAATAAAGGAGTGATTCTTCACACAGCAGTATGCAATGAATGTTCAGCATCCATACAGGTTCAGGGAAAGGTGAACAGGTTCAGGAAAAAGTGTCACCAAAGTCATGTCTAACTCTGAAATACTCAAATAAAAATGGCTGAAGGCCTGAGGAAGCCTACAGAAGGAAACACAACATGTCATCTTTCCTATGAGACTGCAATAGTGACACAAGATTTAAAAAAACCAAAAAAAACCATCAAAAAACCCAAAACCAAACAAACAAAAAACCAAACAAAAACCAAAAAACCAAACCAACCAACCAACCAACCAAAAAAAAAATATCTCTAACACAGAGTTGTTGGAGTTGGAGGGGTAGTGGGAAAGAAGAGAAAGCTATACGCTGATATAGAATTGTGGTATCAATTTCAGCCAAAGATACAACCAAAGCTTTTACAGGCTGGTTAAAAAAACACAGCAAAAAACAGACTCTAGTAATACTAGGAAATAGATCACAGTGAATCACACAGCTGCTCCCATGAGTTTAGTAATCCAGCTTGAGATACTAACAACAAATGGAAAACGTGCAAGAGTAAATCAACTTAGAAATTGTACCTTCAGTTGACAATGAGTGAACTTGCATCAGAACTCCAAAAATACATTTGACATAAATTAATACAATAAACTGGGATAAAAACGCAATTCTGTAATAGCTGAAAAGTTAATCGTATTTAATTGGAAATTTTCAGCTAAAACTCAGAGTTGAAATTTCTTTTTAATAGCTCTTCCCATCCAGAGAAAAAAAACGGGGTTCCAAGAAGCAAGAATCGGAACCACAAACAGGGCATCAAACACCTGGCAGCATGATACCTTGCTGGCAGAATTTCAGCTATAACTCTTTGCTAATCCAGCCACCACCATAACAGGACTGCTGACCAGAGAAAGATTAAGGATGAAAAAAAGAAGAAAACTGATGCACATCATTTTTTCCCACTGACTTTGGTGTACATTCTCTGTACACATCAAGGATTAAGTTCCATGTGACGAAGTAGCTTCACACAATGCAACACTCAGGCTTTGGTTTTCTCTTTTAAGAATCAGCTACATCACTCATTGACCAGCTATGCTTTGCAAAACCAATCTTTCTGTGCTTCAACAGATTTTGTTTGGTAAATTAAATGAATGAGATGGAAGCAAAGCATATCCATATGTTCTGTGCAGATAGACCTGGCGCTCTTGAGTTTCAACAGAATATGTGATGAAAGTCAACATTCAGCAAATGCATGCAAACACATTTATTAAAATAGAGAACACACCTGCTGTAGGCAGACAAACCCAAACAGCTTCTTAGCCAATATCACAGAATGTCTTCAGGGACATTTCTGACAACATCCTCCCTGACTTCACAGTACAAACAATATCCTCCTTGTGGCAAGGTGCAACTTGTGTTCCTCTGCTGGGTGCAGCATAAGCAAGGAAATATGAACCAAATAAAATGGCAGTATCTTTTAGTTGTAATGAGGCACTTTCATTTAGTCAATACTTATTGCCCCAGTGTCACTTAAGAACTATTATAAACTCCAAACTGAAACAAGAAAACATCTCTTTGCCTAAGACACTAGTATGTGCAAAGGTGTTGGTTATATTTAAAAGAGTGGTAATTAAATGGGCTTAGAATGGTTCTCAACTGACATAGCAGCACTTCAGCAAGCACGACCCAGATCTCATTATTCTTTCTCATCCTGATTTTTTACTATTAAATCTAGCAATCAACTTATCCCACCAAAAAAATTATTTTAAACTCACAGAGCTTGGCACAGCATATTGTAGTAACTACTGCATTGGCAGGGAAAAAAAAAGGCACATTTTTAAATATTATTTTTAAATAAAGATTGTTCTTGAACTAATTCATGCAAATTCTTTTGACAGCCATCATGTCCAGTGAACATAACCTAATGTTTGTCACAACCTAATAAAATCATTTTGGTAGTGAAGACATAACTGACAGGGTCAGCAAACACAGAGCTTTTAGCACAGTAAAAAAATAATCACTCAGTGTGACTTTAAAGTCACATATATGCATTATGGGAGGCAAGACATGGCTGTGATGAGAGACAGATGCAACAGGACTTAAAAGGTCTAGAAGCATTGCCAGCTTCTTCCTACACCGTAAAAAATTCTCTTTAGTGGCTTCCAATTGATAGCACAACTAATCCAAAGATGTTGCTTAAACAGGGCACCAACAAAAAAGTTACTTTATTACACCAGTGTAGAGTGGTTTCATTAATTACACCCAAGCAATAAGTGCACAATGGTTTCACATGCATCAGGATATATTATCATGTCCTACAGACTATTAGCAACATAATGCATTGCCCTCAGGTACTGTGTCAAAATTCTGACAACGAAACTTTCACCAAAGTTTCAATGTAGGGAATCTGTTCCACCCTGGTCTTGAAAACCACACTACTCTTGGATACTCACAAGTTGTTCCCCAACAGCTCAAAGAACCACTAAATCTTTCTCCAGCACAGAAGCAAGAGGTAAAATCAAAAGTAAAAAGTGGAGAAAACCAGATGAATCCAGTATTCATTTTTCTCAGCCTACTAATGCTTTTCTTCACACTAAGTACACCTCAAGACCTGCTGGCCAATACATTTTAAATTGTACTCAAACAGGAATTAGCAACTTCTGAGTCACCACAGGTCTGCTCACTGAAAAATTGTTTGTTTCACTGATGCAAATAACAGCTTTGCCTAGGCACAGTAGGGTTTTGGCAGGAATGAAAGCACAGTGGTATCCGGCTACTGAAAGCTTCAGTTGAGAAGAATCTACACACAAGACCTTTGTCCCTCCCTCCATACAGTGCTAGGCTTTGTAGGGAACCCATCCACTTCACCACGTGGTCTCTCCAGTACAGAGCACATGGGACAACTACTGCAGAGCAAACTACCATATGCATAGCACAGCATTTGTCTCTTCTGCAGCTAGGTGGCAACAGGAACCGAGGTGGGAGAACAATCATCATTTCATCTTCAGGCTGATCCAATAGCCTGACTCACTGTGTTAGTAAATAGGCCACATGTAAGAGCATAACATGACCTTAAAACATTCACTTCATCGGATCCCAGATGGCACAAGGAGATGCATAGCTGGTTACCAGAAACTCACTTTTTTTACCCAAAACTGAGGTAAAGTTAGCCCACACAAGAGAAAGATTTGTTTCAGCCACCTAATATCAACATCTTTACAGAAGATGGCAAGCCACACAGATGCCCCGTGCCTCCACCACTGCAATAGGACCTTTAGAAGCTCAACTTCAGCAGCAGCTTCAATTAGTAAAATGGGCTGTAAATTGTGAAAATATGTAGGAGGACACAAACCAGTCTGCATCTCTGTTGTGGAATTTAATGGCCAGTCTCTTCGCGAACGAAGAACCGGGGAAGGTCTTGACACCTTCCAGCCTGCGCATTGGATTTTTTAGGTGAGACACAGTGTGCGCGGAACTGAGCCCACCCTTTAATCCTGAGGTTCATCTGCCGGGGCCAAGCACGCTTGGACGGTGGCAGCGAGGTCCTCAGGACGTAGATGGATTGCCTTACAGGGCTAACGAGCTCCATCTGCCCAGGGAGGGGCCCCGACCGGGAATCGAACCCGGGTCTCTGCAGTGACAGTGCAGTGTATTTTCCCCTGGACCACCGGGGGCTCGACAAGGGCAGAAAGACGCAGGGAAATGGGGGATAAACAGCAGAAAATGGCGTAACTATGGCCAGGAGAGCTCCTCTCCCTGAGACCTGACTTATACCTTGTAAGACCCCACACACAGTGCCTCACTAGTTTGGTGGCAGACCCCACTTTGAGATGTTTATTTCCTCACACTCACTAACAGCTCCAAAGAGAAGCCCAAAAGAAATCTTATTGCTGCTACTAACAGATACAGATGTTTTCACTACATTAATGCAACCACAGAGGAAATGCATTTCCCAGAATTTTCCAACTCACACAACCACGATGAATTTGTTATGTGGTTTCTTTTTTTACACAACTATTCTAACACACACATTTAACAGGAGAACTTTTACTCAAAACAAGCCTTTTAAAACACTTTACCATTTTGCTTTCAGGAGTATAATAGCACTGAACATAAAGTGATCCCAGTGTTAGCTGTGGAGTCATTCACAAGATTGCAAGAACCAGTTGGTTTTTTTTTAAGGGAAACAATTTAATTTATTTTACTGTTCAAGCGAAATACATAATGTAGCTTAATCCATAGCAGGACTATAAAATTGTTTCAGTCCCCAGAGGCAAAAACTCTGGAAGCTGTGGAAATTATGGAATTTGGACAGCCCGTAAATCATGACATATAGCTGAAGACCACCTCTTGAGTCTCATTCTTCCCACTATCCACCCCAATTTTCTCTCCTGACCCCGATATCCTTCTTATTCACCTTGGAATCACAGAGCGGGTAAAGTTCGAAGGGACCACAGCAAGGTCTTCTGGTCCAACCTATCCGCACCTTGCCAGAAAACCTTCCAGGTCCTTAGCAAAAGTGGTGACATAGCAAAAGAGAGCAAAAGTACGGATGAGGGCCCCATCACGTGCTCTGGCTGTGTCTGAGCATATTCTGGGAGGCATGTCAGTGCACCAGAGAAACACTGCAAATAGCAGGCTGGACAAGCTCCATGTTGTGGGCCAACCATACACCTTCCTTGGCACACTCGTGTAACCCCCTGGCAGCAAATGACAGCCTGCAAGGCACAGGTTTAGGCATAAGTTTTGGGATACATATCATAGAGATGACCTATACGAGGAACCAGTCACAGGACTGTATTTGGCACCAAGGACTCCATGAATATAAGAAGGCACTTCAGTGGCTCACGGGACATTGGTCAAAAGACAGTGAATGCCACAACGCATAGAGGACAGAGAGGAATACAGTGTGGTGTAGGACAGAGGGTTGCACAGTTAGCACATTAATACATGGTCCTACATGCACAAGTTAGCTGAACAAGCCCATCTGATCATCTAAATATTGGTTTGGAAGGGATGACACACAACTTAGATGGAAAAGGTCTCTGCAGTGTCAATACTTGACATAACAATAAAGTCCTTCCTGCACAACACTGCTCTTGCCATCTCCTCTGATACAAAATATTCAAGAACCAAGTGCATTTACTGCTTCAGTGTTCAAAACTGGCTATACTGTGCCACATCAGTGTCCCAGGTTGCTGGTCAGATTGGTCTTCTGGGACCCAGACATTATCATCATAATTTTGGATAATATGTGACATAACATGTATGAAGTGTGAAAAAAACATTTCACTTCTTACCAAGGGGTATGTCCCACAGCAGGTTCCACTCCAACCCTCACATCTCCTTGCTCCAGTTTTCTAAGTAGCACACATATGAAGTTAAACTTTACAAAAGGCAGCTCCCTACCACTGTACTTTTCCAGTTTACCTAACTTCACTATTACTATACTTTAAAGTAATTTACAAGGAAGTTTAAGCTATTTTCACAACACCACTAAACATGGGAGCACTCATGGTCAACTTAATGAGCTATTTCCCTTATAAAGTCTTGGTATTTCAATTGTAATTTTAATGCATTCACAGTAACACGCAGTTTATACCAGCACCATCACAAGATGAAATTTCAAGGTGTCAAAAACTCAAAGGTGCCTGAAGAGGTTTCTGTTTCAGAGAGAGTTAACCTCAGCACAATAGTCACCTGTATTTCCACCTATGTTACCTTTTTCCTACTGACACTTCAAAGTAATGCTTCTTCAGTTCATTATTTTCATGCCTTTAACTATTCTCTTTGTCTACATGGCATCACCGATTTCTTATGAATAATCAATTTTTCGTTGTACTGAGATTTTTCTATGCCACTGTATAGTATTTTTGTTTGGTTGGTATGAATTTATATGTTTTTAAAGTTTTTTTTTATTTTAAGAACAATGTTACTTTTAAAGCTTGTTTTAGCAAGACATCTTCTTTTCTATATGTTGATTTTTTTATTAGGGTTGACTTTCACATCAAACAAATTAATCAATTTAAAAAAACCCCACTATTCCCATGATTGTCTCAGTTAACACAAATCCATTAGCTGAAAGGATGAGAACTGGTAGATAAAGAAAACCCTTGGAACAAGCATAAGCTGGCAGATACCTTCTAAAACACAACAAGTCATTCATACAGAAAAAGTATTAACCCGATGGCTGATCCACCTCATAAACACCATATTTCTCCTGCATCCCCAAACCCACTATTCTCTGTTTCAGTTTGTCTAACTTCACACCACCCAACCAACAGTTGTACAGTAACCACGGGGAAGGAGTCTCTAAATCAGATTTTAAGTAAGACTGAATGGATAACATTTGTGAAAGTGGTGCATAACCATTTAACAATCCTAACTCTAAGAGAGTATTAAGTGGACAATCTCCCCTTAAGGCTTTAAGTTCTGTATTTGCAAAACAGATGCAGAAAGGGATGAAAATCCCATAAATGGTTTGCATTCTTAAGGGCTGACACAATTTAGTCCTTTGGGAGCACACTACATGTGAACATGCACGTGGGAGACTGCATGCAATTTTTTACAATAAGGCCCTGATCCTGAACCTGTAACATTACTTTAAACACCAAAAATAACCTACTGTCCTCCTGTTGCATTAAAAACAGTGACCAAAATGCCACCTATTAACTTTTGCATCACTCATAGTTTTGTGGTTCCTGCTTCCCAGCAAATCCAGTTGTTCTTCCTCACTCTTGTTAGTTGCTTTCTTTATAAATAAATAAACAATCTCTACATATACTTCTTGTACACTTACGTTGATGTTTCAGACCATATCACAGTTCCCTGAGTGTAGAACCTGCTCTAGCCTCCCCAAGTACTTAATAGCAAGGATATTTCTATTTAGTCGAACACAAGCAACAGGAGATAACTCCTCAATGCAATGTCCCTAGTCCAGGTTATGAAGGCGTATGAGAAAAAGTGCAAGAGCAGAGAAGGGACGTCAGAAGTCTCTAAAACAGGTGAAAACCAGTCTAGAAACAGACAGATGCAAATGCTGTTCTAAAAACAATGGGTGCAATAATTTTTGCACTCATTTTTTAAATCTAATATGCTCCACTTTGCAATTTTTTATTTCTACAGTCACCTAGAAATTAATTTCTTATTTTTCTTCTACTTACTGTTCCACTCACATTTCAAATAGCAATAAGTTTAAAAACAAACAAACCTCAAGCATCCTCTTAGTGCTCAGATTTTTTTTTTTTTTTTTGCAAATCAGTACCAAGACTCTAAGTAATGAGAAGCAGTAAATACAAGGTTTTGTGTGAAACTGAGTGCCTTATATATCTCTGTGACTAACATTATACTTGAAGAATGGGGTAGAAAAAAGAATTCAGTTATATTTCATGAGCATTGTAAAATTTTCAAAATCTTGTCTGTCCTTGAAATACTGAATACTGGAAGAAACTTAGCCACTTTATCCTAATATTTGCATTATTTTTTAAAAATGTCATCTGATGGGCATAAAGGCTGTTTGAAACTGAGAGGCACAGAAACTTAGAAGCAGTAGCTTGACCACTAATAAACACATATTACATCCAAAGTAAAAATATCGTAAGTTTTATTTAAATGCAGTTATTTGTTTGTTTTGACCAACTTAAAGTTGTCTGAGCAGCCTCTCTCCTGGATGGATACTGTATCTCAAGTATTACAGCACCTTATTTCCAAGCTACCTAAAGAGATCAAATAACCTCTTCGAGTCCACAGCTTGGACTTCTGCAAGTTGATTTCCCTCATGATTAGTACTGTGAGGCAATCTCCAGTCAACAATCAAATTTTCAAACTTCCAAATCGTAAAAAATTGTTCACTGCGCCCAAAGTACGTATTTGGAAACAAATTCAGAAGTAATACTTCGGTGTGATCCTTTGTAAGGGAAGAGAGAACACGCAACCAGGCTGATCCTCTTTAACCTCTGAGACTACCCCTATTTGTTAACTGTGCAGAGATGGACTTTCAAGACAGTGATTTAAGGAAACTTGTTTGATTACTTTTCATCTTTATTCTTCTCTTACAGGCACTGTAGTGACCTTATTTACACACAAGTTAATCATTAAGTCTTACAGAGGTTGGGGAATGGTGCATGAAGGGAAGGGGTGTGCAGGAGAAAGACAGAAGGTTTCTTCTCTAAATTAAAGGCATTAGTGATATTTAGAACTTCTGAAAGAGCAAAGAAAGTGTCTCAGATGACCTCTCCTTACCCAACTTGGCTTCACAACCCCAAATGGAGACCGATATTGAAAGAGTAACACCTTCCCCATGTTCTTTCCACTACAACTTCCAGAAAACGCACCAACTCTCTCTGGTGGTGCTCTCTGCACAAGTAATGGAGATCCATAAGAAGGAAACTGTGAAGTAAAAACTTGTTTGCTTACTGTCATCACAGAAGCCACCAGGCACTCCTGTCTTCTGTTTACCATTAGTTGAAAAAGAACGAGGGCTAATGCAATTAAGAAATAATTTAATTTTTTTTTTAAAAAAAGCTTGCTGCTCTTTGTCACTTGTATAAGCAGCTTCCTCTTTACTGTAGGAAAAAAGTCCAAAACACTGAAAACTTACAGAACAGCCATGAGACCGTGAGGCTACTCCCACCTAAGACCCAATGTGACACACTACCACCTGGCACAGATCACATTAACAGAAAAATACCAGTAATAAAGGGAAATGCAGCCAAAAGAGGAAAGACTATGAGATAATACTATTGAAAGTTTTCATTGGAGACATTCACCCAACAGAGACCATTTAACTGACCTTTAAATAGTCATGCTGCTTCAACTGCAGCAAGCAGAAATTTTTTTTGCATTATTTTCCTCTCAGTGTTTATTTCAAATTGACAGAAGTAGCAGTATCTCAAAAACAAGCAATTCACAGAAGGGCATTATGAGCATATAATAAACAGGGAAACATAGAAGTCTTCTAATTCTGAAGTTACTCTCACTAGACATCCCATCCCACTCATGTGAAATATGACAACATTTATTTTACCCCCAATGTTTTCAGTTCAGACAGATATAAAACTGTCATCAACCTCTTGGTCTACAGACAGTGAACTTCAACTAATGTTTCCTCCTCTCAAGCACACACACTAATCCTGCTGAAGAGATGCTGGAATGAGAGCCACAGATACCAAAACCATCTATTTACTTGCAGACCAGAGCTGACAGCAA
Organism: Empidonax traillii; assembly: GCF_003031625.1. Classification (NCBI taxonomy): domain Eukaryota; kingdom Metazoa; phylum Chordata; class Aves; order Passeriformes; family Tyrannidae; genus Empidonax; species Empidonax traillii. The sequence goes on along the minus strand of NW_020955404.1, from coordinate 409,312 downwards.
CAGCTCAATCCCTTTTCCTAGAGGGGGAAACTGATCAGGCCTGGGGAGCTTATGGACAGAGGGACAGCCAGAGCCCCACCCACCTCGATGCTGAAACCTGCAGCAATGGAAGCCTTTAGAGATGACTGTACAGCAAAACTTCCTGGCAAAGCAAAACTCAAAAAAACAACCAACCCATCCCAGTTGGAGAAAAAAAAGCAAACTTTCAGCCCATTTTATCTAGAGCTGGATCTTCTAACCTATTCATCTCATTACCAAGCCTCTGCCCATCTGCTTTACTGTTGAAAAGAACTTCACAGCAGCACTCTTTTAAAGGAATAAACTGGAACTAAGTATGAGCACAAAATTCAATCACGTGCAATATTAATATTATTATTAATCACAGTGTTTACACAATGACTAAAAGCAACACAAAACCACTGTCCCTTTCAAAACGTGCCTCCTAAGGTGACTGCCTCCATGGCTTGTCAACTGTAATAGGTTATGGCCCTTCCATGAGGAAAATAGGTCAACATCTTTTGCAGCAAGAGTAATTTTTATACCCATTATTGGTCCTAGCTGGCCCTGAACTAAATACCATCCTTCAACAGGTCAGGCACAAAGTTATTTAATTTTCCAAAAGCAGTAACAGTACATTGTACATTACTTGTGTGCCTAGCACATGAAGACTGTGTGCCTGATAAATTTATGTGCTTAATACAAAGTAACAACCCCCTGCCCCAAGGCCAATATGCAATTAAGAGCTTGCCTTTTAAAAGTTACTAGGTTTTTGTGGTTGAAGGCGTAGTTCATTAGTCACAAGAACTTCTTTTCTTGAACTCCAGCAATTAACACTCTGTTGCCTGTTCCCACAGTAGAAAAAGAAGAAACATTGCAAAACTGCGTGCCTCTTGGCTCCCAAGGAGAAATGGGGTGATCCCTTTAATCTGGCTTGGCTGCCTTCTCGCACCACCATGTGGAACTGTTTTGGCTGATCGCAGCAAGGTCCATTACTCACAGTTGCCTCTCCTTTGTGTATGCACCCTTGCAAACTCTGTGATTACTGCTACACCCATGAGCTAGTCAGGGAAGAGTCTGCTGTAACGCACCAGCTGATGTAGTTGCCAGATAGCCAACCATTTGGATGACAAACTCCTACCTGTTATGAAACATGGATGCCTAGCACCTTACAATCCAACAGTCACCAGGGAGGAATACATACAGGCACATGAGAATTGCCAGCCATCAGCACCTGCTAATGACATTAATATGTCACAGCAAGCTGAATGACATTAACAGAAAAACGCTGATGGTGCATATATTGCTCTATCATGAACAGAGTCACTACTGGATTCTCCTAGGAGACACTGCCATTACTCGGATGCACACATGACTTCACATTAAAACCCCCACAACATTTGCATCAGAAATTCTATCTTCTTCCAAGTTACTGCTTGCGTTATTTCATATAGCAATGAGAGTCCTTTCCATGTGCCAGGATGTACAAGGAGCCTCAAGACCAAATAACAGAAATCCCAACTCTTGTCCAAAAGGAGCTCAAAACAGAGAGAGGAACATAAGACAAGGAATCACACTCAAACCCACTGGACAGGCAACCATGTCACTGCACCAGCCATTGCCCTTCACCTGCAAAGGGCTACAGAGGCTGATTCCATCACAGCTGACAGCTCTGGAGAGCTTCACAGCAATATGAAAAGGATGAAGCTTAAAGGTGTTCCAGTAAAGTAGCCCTTGGGTTCCCAGTAACAGGTGAGATAAAATGTGCGGGGCAAGGCTAGGAAAACGCCTGGTCACAAAGATCTCTGAGAGCAAAAGCAGCCAGTATACATTTGAGGCAATAAAGGTGGCAGCACAGAGGGGAGAAGAAAACACTGATTAACATACTTAGCTAGGAAAACAAAACACACTGATAATGTTGTCCCAGTAACAGGAGAGACCTGCCTTGAGCCACTCAGTACATAATAGACATTTTAAAGCACATCACAACTGAGTCAAAAAAACGTTTGTCAACTGAGCAGTCAAGCACCAAATCTCTCAACTTCTCCATAATTTTATTATCACTTTAAACACCTAAAGCAATTGCTTCAAACAATTAGCTGCCTGACACATTTTCATTATTCCACACTGCCTTTCAGCCCTAGTTATGAATCTACTTCCTAAAATAGCAGAGATCTCATCAGAGTTCAAGTGCAACACCTCAGCCATAATAAAGGCATCTTAAGATCATCAGAGGCAAAGCTGACCAAAGGCTCTGTCTGAATCATACATAAGTCAGTCCAAAATACCATCAACCTCATCAGGAGCCCTACCTTCTTCCTAGACATAAAGAAGAACAGAAGAGGGCAGGAAAGAGCCTTATACATACCCCAGCCACTCCGACATCCTCATTTTTTGTGATGGTGAAAAGGCAAGAGTGTAAGTAGATAATCTACCCTCCTCATAGGGTGGCATCAAGATATTTGCCTTGTTTGAAGAGAATTTCGTACAAAATGCTAACTAGCTTGGAACCTAGACACCATGATGTGGTCTGAGAAGGCGAAATATTAAACATCTTCCCAAAATATACAAGACGAGTTACTTCACCAAAGGTTTGCAGCAACATCAGTGTAAAACAATTTTCCGTCTGGTTTCCCACCATGGGGTGCACCCTAAGATAGGGGTGTTTCTGCTCTGAAAAAAACAATCCAAAGTAGCCCCAGAAGACTGCACCAAGTGTTTCTAAATATACCATAAACATATAAAAAGGATCAGCTACCCCCAATTCTACTACAACTGTTAGATGCTGCCTTTTCATGCAGTAATATCTGTTGCTGCTCATCCTTCTACATAGCATTACAAGGCAGCCCACTGACTGAAGACAATGCTCTGGAGCTATACAAACTAGAAAGGCCAGAAGTCATCAGTTATTAACACACTGGCATCTGTTATAACTCTCATGCAATATTTTAAGAACTATGTGTTCAAATATACCAAATTTCTCATCAGATGATGAACAGCACAAGATGTAATTACAGGTCCGCAACATATACGTTACACTGATTACATTCAACAACTCTTGTATATCAGATGCCTGTTGACTAATAGTATCCCAACAACCTTAAATGCAGCAGTACTCTTTTTTTCTCTCAAGCAAGCATACACATAATTTTTAATGAACATGGCCCTGCACCCCAGCACTTCTCAGGTGACTGTTGGAGAAAGGCAAATCCAGTCAATACAACACTGAACCAGGACCTGCAGTAGGTTTTCTTCCTCTGCTGCAGATGTCATAGGATGGACCCAGCTGGAAACTGACATGCTTGAAGTTGCAGGATACTCAACAGAGACCTACTCAGCACTCAGTGGAGCCCAGAGGATGATTCAACTTGCCCTTAAACAGCCACCGAACACAATGGCTGAGCCATTCTCTACACTCCAGTGAATATAACAGGAGCAGAGACATCTAAATTAGTCATGACTTAATCCCCATTTGAATGTCATCCACTGTATGACCAGTGGCAAATCACTTTATTTCACCATATGCCCCAGAACGCAGAGCCATAAATGGACACTTGAAATAGCCCAAGCAGACGTTTTTTGGCTTTATAAGCAATGCAAGTGCATTAGGAGCTGAAAATAGCCAAGACAATCACTCTAATACAGTTTCTGCTCCACAGAAAACCAACTTCAGGTTAGCTGGGCCTGTACTATGTAAGGTAGGTACATCTCAAATTTCTCACAAATCTTTATTTTTAAAGTAACAGCAAATTCCTACTGAGAGGTGTGCTGAAAGAATAAAGACTCTGTAACACCAGGGACCCTGTGATGATGCGTTAAGTTTAAATCAAGACAAGAACTGCATAAGGCGCCAAAAGAACACTTCATCAACCTCCAGAAGCTTTGTTTCTCATGGCTGTGCTCCAGTCATCTTCTCCTGATGTTTTAAAACCTGAATACAAGTACAATTAACCAGAATCCTACCAGTCAGCATCACTCTGGTACACATACTCTAATAAAGCAGTAAGGAATAACACATTTAATAAGCATGAAACTATCATATGAGCAAGCACAAAAACAGATCCCTCCACTACTCAGAGTATCTACTGCCAGCGAGTACCTGCTATGTAAGCACAGCATTCACCTCAGTTCATTTTAATGATCCAGCTTTGCCACTTCACCATCAAATCCACACTTACCTTCACAAATAAGCAATGAAAACTCAGTCAAATGCCAATATTACATGTTCTCCCAAGATTATCTTCAAATTATAAACATAACACAGGGCAAAATACGTTCTTAACTTTTTTTTTTTTTTTAATGTGGTGATGCCTAACACATTATGATGAGATAAAACCAAAATCAGCAAGAAATAAAATTGTTATTGGCAGGTTTGATTTCCAAGTTCTTCTTTCAGTCACACATAGATTTATTTATCTAGTGTTATTCTCTGGACAGCGCGACTTAAGAGAAAAGATGAAGGATTGTTTTGAAATACAAGGAAAGATGAAAACACTTTTATGTTGACACAGGGATTATATCTCACAAGAAGTGAAACATACACGCTCTGGTAAATACAGCCCAAGTCCAAATACTACATGAAATACGACAAACTTTGAAGGAAAAAATACAAAGACACATAATTTATAGCATATTTATCTTTGGTCTCCTCTTTCTTCCACAGCTTGCCTGGGGAATGCCAACAATTTAGTAAAATCTAATGTTTTGCCATAATACTTTTAAAATTCTGTTTAGTTAAACTAACAGAATACAAACAGAATCCTGCACTTTGCAAAGGATGAGGGAGTGAAGCAGTGAATACATAACATGACTAGAACAATCAGAGGAGGAAAACAAAAACAAAATAAAAATTTAACTAGGTTCCCACCTTTCCTCGGCAACACTTTCTGGGCACATCTCCATCCCCTAGTCCCTGCACATGTTTTCAGGCCTGAATTTCAGGCATGTCTGAACTTGTTCTTAAGAGCCCTCCTTACTCAGGGCAAGTCCTACCTACTGGGGGGGTGGGGAGAGGAAAAAAAGTCTTCATCCCTTATTTTTCCCTTCCCCTCCCCATAGCCAAGCACATGTCCTCTCAGCAGTGCAGTGCTAAGACACCTGTCCAGGTACAGCATTCTGCCTCCTGCAGCAGTGGGATAGCAGGAACTAAATTTTCAAGGCACTGAAATTATGACATTGCTGTCCCAATGAAACAAACTGGTAGATTTTTGTTCTTTTATTTACATGTGTACCTGTCACCAAAGGGTTGCCTTTTGGCCATCACAGCAAGGACATCACTCTTGCACAATGCTAGTTCAGGAGGAGGAAAAAAGTACTGCCAAGACCCACAGCTCAGAACAAAGCATCTTTGGCACAGGAAATAGCAGTAATATCACAAGAGAAGGCAGAAATACTCTCTTATTAGATAGGGTCTTTTACAAGCTACAAAAATCAGAATCTCCAACAGAAGCTCTTAAACCAGTCGGCCTCACTAGCCCACTAGACTTGCAATATATCCGAAGGAGTAAAAATCTTGAGCCCTGTCTTTCTCTTCTGGCTTGGAAATCACCTGTACCAGACAAGGTTATCTTTTATTTAGTGACAAAATTGGCATATTGCAGACCTTTTCATAAAGCATTCACCCAGCAAACATCATTTCAAATGAACAAGACTCCGTGAGATAAAGAAAGATAATGATAAAAGGATGGCAACCTAAGCAACATTCATTTTGCGCACACAAGACAGAGACATCAGGATGATTAGCCTAGAAGCATGTACCAACACTTGCTTTAGCAGAAGCCTTAGCCCTTAATGAGCACCAATTAAGTTCTTCCCTTTGATCAAGGAGCAAGATAAGATCACATTTATGCCACAGAGCTTTGATTGCAACAGAACATCATACACTTTGCTTACCTACACCTAACTACTAGTATAAGAAACAGTCAAAAAAAAAAAGATTGTCATTCCAGTGACAAAGAACATTGTTCATATAAAAGGGTATACCAGAGAAACACATGTAAGAAACTACTTTAACATAACTGATGCAGTATTATAACAGAATTCAGTCAGATGCTCAATGCATAACTTTAGACCAAAGTTGAAGGTCAGTGCCCTGATCTCACCAAATCAAACACAGATGCATGGTTCTGTCCAGAGTGTGTGATGTCTGATGAAAATTAGCTACATTTAATAATACCATAAATATCTATTTTAATAGCTAATGAATGTTTAAAGCCAGTGAAACAGATCAGGCTGATTCAAAATACCTCCCGCAGATCATCCAAGCTGTGAAATGTTATTGCTTGTACTCTGAAAAGTTGGAGGCAGGCATATGGAAACCCACAGGCAACTTCCTCATGCAGAGGAAGCATGGCCCAGAGATCTGAATGAGAGGCTCAGACTCCAAAGTCATCTCAATCATGTAATGAGAGCCCAAACGACAAAAGGACTACATACCATGCCTATCATCAGTCAGAGATACACAGTCAAACAGCATTTTTATTTTAATCTCCTATTCCTTACCGAAGTCCTGTGAAGAAACACACTAAAATCTTGGGCACTCCCATGACCACTGGGTGCTAAAGAACTACCATAAATATGTGAGAGGTTGCTATAGAGGCCCCAGTTCAATTAAGTCCTTAACTGTGCCTTGCAATCATCAGTGCCCCACTAACTCCTCCTTTTGACAGCACTTACATATTTGGGGTACGTGGAAGATGAGGCAAGACCTGACTATGTCACACCATTAGGAAAATACAAGGTACAAATTCAGACCACTATCGTCACTTCTATAGAAAAAAAATAAAACTATAAACAACTTTTGCCACGTAATTCACTAGGCACTGTTTAGACTTACTCATTAACACACCTCTTGTGTGAAGCTTCCCTATCAGAGAAAGTCTTGCTCTTAGCTGATAAAGCAAATCAAAAACTGAGCAGTCTTGCCACCTCTTCTGCAATTCCCTGTCACTAGTCATCATCTTTTTGACAACCCTGGAAGTAGCTCTATTACTTAAACCAAGCAATCCAGAAATTTAGATTTAAGAAATCAAAAGGAACAAACAAACACCACCCAAAACCCCCCACATACTTCTGAATACTTGATAACAGGCTGTGTGTATACATCACTCATAACTGCAAGTCATCGAGTACCACGTGTTGGGTAACAGCTTTTTGTTTGGGTCTTTTACTTAAGAAAACAAAACATCATGACAAATTTCAACACACTTTTCATCCAGCGTCCTGTACTTTGCCGTTCTTAGCTCTTGCAGTGTGCTAAACAGCATAAAACCAGGGAGAGGCATGATTTGCTTTCAAGATTTACATACTGAAAACACGGGGTCCCAGGTGGAAGTGCAAGGAATGAACACATAACAAGAGTTCTGAAAATCTGGAGCAATGCATACAATGCTTCATCAAACATGAGGCTTTTCCTACAGAAATCTCCAGCAACAGATGCAAATTACTTCCTGACCCTCAAGGAGAAGTTTTAAAGAAATAAAGAAAAAAGTAACCTACCCAATCTCTGCACCTTTGCCTAAGCAGTTGGAAGAAATTTCTCTTCATAAGCATACTATCTTACAGCTTTTGTTGGTTAATCTTGAGCAGGCATCTCTGCTCTGAACACTGCAGAGTGTTTAGAGTTTCACTACATTCTTCTATAAAGTTGCAATCAATTTTCCACTAATGCCCACTGTGATTTTAGCATTTAAAATGTCGCTTTTCCAGACATTATGCTGACCGCATTCAACTCTTAGACTTTCTGATGTTTTGTTAAAGTAGCTTGAACAGCAACCTAATGGCAAATAAACAGAGCTGACTGTGAACATGAAAAGATCAAGAGGGGGGGGGGGAAATCACAACCCACAAGCAGCTCAAGAAAGTGCAACACAGCAAAAAACACGAAAACGTGATCTAAACACATGAACACAGCGGCCAACTTTGATTTATTTTTTCATATGCATTCACTGATCTTAACAACAACGCATGAATAATTTTAAGACTGCAGTAATACAAACTTGTTGTGCAAGTTTTTACTTTGTTTCAGCCCACAAATAAATATAATTAGATGTATGTAGTATATTCACCTTCTGCTAGTAGAACATTACGGGCCAGTTAGATTCAGAATTTCAGCTCAGATCTGCAAAGAGTGGTTATTCAATACCATTTTCTGTTCTATTTAACAAATACTCATATAGAGTATTTTTTAAGTAACCAAGTAGACAGATGAAAGATTCTTCTGTTGCCCCAGTTATGGGCAGCTCTCCCTGTCATTCCCCACTGAAAGAAAATACTCCTGTATTAAAAAATAACCAGGGGTTTCTTAGTGTCAGATTTGCCCAAATAATTTTAACCCCATAGCATTAATTTGAGAGTGCCTAAAAAGAAAAGGAAGGCTAAAAAAATAGCTCCAGTGCTAAACACCACCCATAACTGTCTCTAAAATCACCTATGGTTTGCAGCTCCCAGCCCACACAGTTAACATACTGACCTTGCTGAAATCTCCCTGGGTAAGCAAGATAACTCTAAAAAAAGAACATCAGGCCCTCACGATTAATTGCTAACTATTAATAAATTAGCATATTTTTCCCGCTTCTCTCAGGCATACCTATAAATGTAGTTGTCCAACAGCTTTACCAGGAATGGAAATCGGAGTATTTCATGACATAATAGATGCAGGAATAAGTAATGTTCCTGAACTACTAAGAAAGGGAATAACTGAGCCTGGAGTGCAACAAGGAGGCCAAAGCAGACGCGTGATCCCCAGCCAGCTGAGTCTACAGCTACAGCGACAAAGGCCAGACTGTAATGGAGCCTCACAACAACAGAGGCTTCTAACCACAAGCGCGTCAAACTGTTCTTACCGTGTAAAATTTGGCTTGAAGTTACAACTCACATAAGTATGTGAGGCCTGGGGGTAGGGGGAATAGACAGATCAGGCTACAGCAAACAAAGAGGAGGCACAGTGATGTTCTCTAATACGACAGTGACATTTCTCACACAGGAGGATCTATGCCAAATGCAGCTTTCATCTTCTTCACATCTTTTGAGGAATGACCCTAGAAGAGGGGTTTTCAGCAGTCAGGAGACTCTGAGACCTGAAAAAATTTCTCCATATTATCAGATCCCTCTGTCTCCTTCAAACTGTTGCTGCACCAGTAAACTTAAGTCACTTTTGCACAGTGTACTACAGATGTGCTACAACTTCCATGGCCACTCACCTGCTTCACAACCACCTGAGTAACTCCAGGAACACCTCTAGAGGAGCTCTGGAGGAATTCAGGCTTGTGGGCACTGTGAGATACAGTGAGAGCTTTGAGCCCCCAGACATCTTAGACTGCACAGAAGCAAGACCACAGGTCAACTGCAACACCATCCAGATGTTAGCTTATACCTCAACAAGGTAAGCAAGGTATAAGCTCAACAAGGACCAACTCTAAATAACTAAATAACTAACTAACTATCTATATAACTAAATAAATAAATACATAAATAAAATATCAAAACCCAAAGACATCTTCTCAGTATAGTCAGGAAAACAGTGCAGACAATATTGTTTAAAGAGCATAAACTCAGCCAGAAGTCAATCAACACAACATCCTAGCCAAATATTTACCTTTTCAAGGCTAAATATAACCCCTAAATACTATCTGAATTCATTGTGCTGTAAGAGAAACCTAAAACTACACCATCACTTCTTCGAGACAGAAATCAAGGCGGTGCTTATTAAAAAAAAAAAATCAGGTACAGTTTTCAAACACTGATGCTGCAGCTAAAAAGTTATCAAATCCTTGGTCAAAGCTTGATAAAAGCTTCATGTACATAGAAAATTGCCAGCAATAAAAGCACAGCTCTTCCTCTGCAGCTTCAATTTAACTAGACCAACTGTACAGCCCACTAGTGTCAGTACAGTGTACTGTGCCAGAAAAAACACCCTTGTTCACAAAAAATAGCAGCATTCTAGTCTGAGTTAGCAAGAGAAGACAAGCAACTGTGTTTTGTATCAGTTCTTGTTGGTAACAATGAACACAGCACTTTTTATTTACAACTTGAATATAAATATATATTTATGTTTGGCTTACTAACTCTTGATAGGTTCTATTTTAAATTCCAGATAAATGCTATTTACAGTATTTACTGAGGAGTGAACAGCTCAAAATCAGAGAACAAAACTCATCAGAACAAGAATTACCTTGTTAAAAACACATTAGTTCCAAATAACTAAATAAAAAAAAAAAAAAAAAAGTAAGTTGACCAAAAGCAAATAAGCTGTCCAGAAGTGGTCATACAGCCTACTTTAGGATTTTACTTTTAGGGGTTTGTTTCACAAACAGGGGGAAGTTTCCATACTTTTTCTGGTCTGAAAAAGTTACTAAAAATAACTTATCAAAGTTTGATTGTAAAAAGATTTGGAAGGGAGGGAAAAAACCAGATCCTGGACAAATATTCTCTGTTTCACAATTAATATTAAAATGGATTGAGACCACTAATTTTCACCACTCTCTATATTTCTCCAAGATACTTTTTATCATCGTATGATAAGCAAGAATAGTTATCTGCAAAACCAATCTCCCCACTGAGAGCTGGCATCTCCCACCAAATATTTACGTCATGCTCTTAGAATACTTCTCCATGGCACCATAGCACTAACTACTGGTAGTGTGTATCACCAGCCAAATACTTTAACCTAGAGTTTGACCAGTTCAGTGAAGATCACTCTTCAGAAATGGCATGTGCAAGAACGCAAATGGCATAAGCTCCCCTCTAACCACTTGTTTTATAAAACTAACCTTGAGAATTAAATGTAATACCTATAAGGTAAAAATACAGAATACTGGTGTTGGTCAAACATGGAATCCATTGTTTGTAAACTTGTGTAAAGAGTTATTTCAGATTAAAAATAAAGTATGAAACATTGTGCTAATAAAGCTGTTAGCTAGCTATTAAAGTGTCTATTTTAATGCGCAGAGATGAAAGCAGAACCATAAAGAAAAACTTTCCACATCTCCTTTATTTCAGTCTTGCCATGCAGGGAGTGACATAAAATGACTCTGTGTTACAAAGAGGTCGAAAGCTTACCTAGAAACTGAAAAACAACAACACAAACAAAAGTCACCGGCAGTCTTCAATTTATTCCTTTACATTTCAAAGGACACGTGTTTCCATTAGTCAGAAGACCCACCTCTCAACTACAGCCAGTCCTCAAATCATTCTCCATAACACTAATTGAGAGTCCAGCTAAAGAGTTACCTGTTCAAGGAACCTGCAAGTAAAATAAATTATGCAAGAAAGGAAGGCAAGCATGCTTAAATGTAATAAAGGCTTTTAAAATGATTAGCAGGTTTACTCTTTAATCTGGCAAGCTAACCAACTTTCAGCACCCAAGAGAAAAAAATACAATGAGGGAAAAGCTTTATATAAATATTGCACATACCAAAGCAAAAGGCTTATTACATTGGAACAATGCACTCCTGTTTAAACCAATACCAAGCCTAAAAAAAAAAAAAAAAAAAAAAAAAAAAAAAAAAAAGGAAAGACAGGTCTTTCTTTGGAAGTTATTTATATGTTAACGCATAACTACACAGCACGTTTGTGTGGAATTCTCTCCTCACAAAGGCTACTTGGAAGGTCCCTCACTGGCACCGGCTCCTTCACGCACATGTTCACGCTCTCAGGAGGGCTGGGAGTATCCATCTCTCGCTGTCTGAAGACACGAGTCTGCTTTCCAAATTTGCCTCAGTTTTGAGTCGCACTCCTGCCAAGTGCTGACCACAGGCACGCACTCCAATCAGCATTATGGTCCTGAGACAGAGCAGTAATGGCTGCTGTAAGTAAATGCCGCTTCTAATAGGGGGAAACTTTCACCTCTGGAAACATTCCTAACTTCTCATCAACTTCAATTCCAGCAACGCCTGTGAAAATACTTTGTGTAACATAAGAGGATCACGCTAAACCTAGTCCTACAAGAAAAGGAGACGTACACTTCAGAAGTCATAAGTCCCTCACCTAATTCATAGCTTTATTTCCCTTTTGGTTGATTCCCAATAGAGCGGGAACTGCGACAGCAAGACCCCAATCGGCATTCGGAAAGCACTGGCAGGGTCCAACCAGAACAGACAGCAGGAAGTTTAACCCGCCTTCAAAGAGAAACCCGACAACACCCAACGCTGCCGAAATCCCCACGGCAGGAGCGAGGACCCGTGGCCCCGCTGCCTCCGTCCCACCAGAGACCCCGGGGCCAGGGCGCAGGGACGGGCAGGCTCCACACATCGGTCCCGCCGAGGCTTTCGCAGCTATGTCAACACTGTGAACGAACCTCGAAGCAGAGGAGGAAGTTTTAGTAGGCGGGGGAGGGAGAGAAACAAGCATACACGCGAAAGATGAGGGGTGGGAGGGATGGACGGACGGACAGACGGACGAAGGGGCCGCTATTTAACTCTCCGAGCGGTAGCCCAGCGTTTCAATCCCATCACCGTCAAACAATACTAAGAGTTCTTGTTTGCTTTAGCTAGTTTATAAACTTTTAGCCTAACTTACAAACCTGAAGTTTTTTCGAACCGTGAGTAGGTTTTGCTTGAGAAGCTGAAAGCTGACTCACGTGGAGCTCTTCAGACCTAAACGCCTCTATGATTCCACGATTCTACCTGCCTGAAGGAGCACAGTTATCCCCTCTGTATGTAAGCAGGCTGGCCAGCACGACCACAGAAGGGGACCGAGCCATGGCTTAGGACCCCAGTGGTTACACGCGTATCCCGAGTCAGCCATCGTCCCTGCAAAACTCGCTTCAAAACCTTCCCCTTTCCCCACGTCAAAAACAAAAACAAAACAACAACAAAACCACAAGGCGAAGCGGGCACAAGCGCACGAACAGGTAGGGAGCGCCAGCAGGAGGGCGCGGAAAGCCGCCGACTCCCAAGCGCCACGCCGGGCAGTCCCGGGGCTCAGCCGGGGGAGCGGCCGCGCAGCCGGGGCCGGGGCTGGCGCTGGGGCTGGGGCTGGCACTGACCAAGGCCCCGCTGGCCCCGCCAGGCAGAGCAGCCGCGGCGGCACCGAGACACCCCCGAGCCCTCCGCCGGAAAGTTCCCCCGGCGCCCAGGGCCGGCGCCCTCTTACCCTTAGTCCAGTCCACCACTTGCTTCGGGCTCCACCTGGTCACCGGCTCCATGGCGGGCTCAGTCCCTCCAGCAGCAGCTAACCCCACAACCGACCCGCAGCCGGGCTTCTCCGGCCGCGAACTCACCGCCTCCCACTCTCCCATCCCGGTGGCGCCGCTCCGGGCCGCCCCCTCCCCGGCCCGGCTCCTCCCGCCGGCCACGGCCGGGCCCGCCCCGCTGCCGCTCCGCCCCCAGGTGCTGTGTCCCGCCCGCCCCGGACCGGCCCTACGCTTGGGAAAGTGCGGAGGAGAAACTTCCTGGGATTCCCACTGCAACAGGTCCAGAGGGGCGGCGGTTCGGGAGTCACCCGGCATCCTGCCCCGGGAACGGCGGCCGGCCCGTGTGATGGAGCGGCGGCCGGGCGCTTCACCCCGCCTTGGCGGTGACTCTAAGTCACAGCCTTGTGGCAATTTTAGCAGCAACTGAAAACTGCCTTCAACCACGCTTGTCCCAGTATTGGCATTTTAGGGTTTTATTTCTGAATCCCCCTCTTAAGTGTCCTTGGGTGTGGAGGCCGTTTCACCGTACGAGATTACTTGTGTCATTCTGCTCTTGGCTGGGAGCTGCATTAAGCCATCAGCTGTTTTTCAGGCTCCCTTTCCTCAAGGGAAATGTGTCACTGTGTCCTGGCCGCTTCCTGAAGCCCATGTAAACCTCCACTGAGTGCCAGCCCCTGCTCCAGAGGTTAAAGGGCTAACTTCCAAACTGTGTGCCCAGCACACGGACCTCCACCATTCTGTACCACTGAGCATGTAACTCTGCCTACAACCGCTTTTCCACTAACAAAACAGCGAGGAGACGTGGAGAAACCAGTTTCTATTGTGTCTATCACAATCCTATCTGGTTCAGCAGCAAATTCCAGCCTGAAGCCCTTTTGTAACATGCACGAAGGTCTCACTGCTCCTCTTCCTCGGTGGGAAAATGCAGACTAAACTCTGCTCTGACAGTAAGAGTGTGAAATTTTAACTTGGCAATTTCAGAGACCAAGGAAGCAGCTGGGATTTCAGCCCGTCCAGCATCCCATTGTTTTCATCATCTCCCATCTTTATCCATCTCTTATCCCTAGCCATGTACTTGAAATGTAAGCTCTTTGGGACAGGAGCTGTCAGTTTTGTCTGTGGCTGTGTGGCGCCCAAAGGTGCAGTGCCTGGCTTTCCCACCATGGCACAAACAGCTGTCTTCTGACACACACTGCTGCAGACTCCTGCATGGAGTCAGGAAGAGTTTTAATTCTAGTTCTAGTTTTGGTAATCAGTAGTTTAAAAAAAAATAGTCTCTTTGCATGTATACCTAAAAAATAATAGTTTGTTCATTCTTTTTGTTACATGGTGGTTGAAAGTGTATTTTTAGTTCTTTATTAGGAGGTCAACTCATTCAAGCTGATTTATTTATTTACCTTTTAGCTTGTGAAATATAAAGCCTGTCAGTTAACCTCTCTGCCTATTTGAAAGATTAAGATGCAGTTCCTCACAGCTTTAATATTGGTGCAACAACCAAAAGTTTCCTAATTCCTCATTGAATCATGTGCCACTTATGCTTAAAGAACAATCAAACAGCAACTCTCCCACCTCTTAGAGGCCTGAGTAAACAGATGGACCTTCCTATGTGCCCTGCTAATGGTTTCACAAGGGTTAATGTAACAACGCTTCAGTGTTAACTACACAGATGCTTCCCGACGTTGCAGGCTGGAAAGCAAATGTCTCTCGCCGTTGGTGTTTGCAGCAGTCATCTGCTGTCATCCTTCTCTGTCACACAATTTGAGCCAGTCCCTCTGCTTGATTTGGATCAGATAAGTACAATATTTAGTGAGTAAGGCATGCCGAGATGGTCACTTGTTAGCAAATTGCCAATCTAACAATTCCGTTATTTCTTCTTAATATTTTTTGTAATTTTCAAAATGACGAATCCATTTATTTTTTTTAAGCAAGACAACATTGCAGTGACTCTCTCTTCTTTTGTTACATGATGTCCCGCAACGCCAACTGCTTTACAGCCTGCTCTGGACACATAAAATGGGGCTGACAGGGGAAGGCAGTGTGTCTCTGGTTACTCAAAGGGATTTGTAGCCACATTGCTTACCTGTGCTACTTTTTCTAAGCCCAGATTGCAACTGCCTTTGAGTTGATTTTTCTTGTGATTTCTTCATCTCAAACTTGTCTTTATTTGGGATTATATTAACTAGTAGTCAATTGACATGATGCAATTAGAAGTTCTGTTTATAGAATAAGGTATTTTTATTTAAAAAATACTCATTGACAAAAGTAACAATAACAATAAAAAACCACCCTCTGTCTGATTTCTAGCAATGCCAAATCAAAAAATAACACTGCTCCTCTGCAAGTCTTCAGATGCTCTGTGAGTTAGTTTATGAGTTCTGAGCCAGTATCAACTATTAGGAAAGATGTCCTTTTCTTTTCCCTGTTTACAGCCTCACGTGGAGTTCATTGCTGTGCCAAGGACCAGACTACCAGCTCACCAGAAGTGCATAGTTTTTCTTATGTTACAGCTTTATAGTTGTAAAAGTGATTTGATTTGAGAAGGAGATTCAGACCAATTGTTTGTTGATTCCTATTTTGTTGGTTTTCTGTATTTCCTCTTTCAGGCCAGGTTTTCGAAGGGTATCAGTCTAGTTTGCACAGGCAGCCTGACAACACAGAGCTCACCATGGACCAGGATCATGGTTTCAGAGTCATAGATGCAGCACCCTGCACTCTCCCATCACCCCAGCAGAATGTCAGTGTTCATAAATCCACAGCCACACCCTGTCAGGCTGGTAGAGGAAGATACACAGTGTTTGTCACTTTCAGGTTTCTATATTGGCAGTTGATCAGCAAAAGGAGGTCAGATGATTCTTTATAACAGAAAGTCTGCTGGAATAAATCATCCTTTCAAGGAAAAAAGAGTTAAAAAGTGTATTTGAATCATTGGAAAGGCTTAACTTCATTTCAGAAGCTGAGTTGACTAGTCTGGCTTAACACTGCATTTACCATTTTATCTAAACAGTCTTGTTGACCCCTCCTCTTAGGCCGTAGTTTTCAATACCACCAGCTCATCACTTAGATCCAAATTTTGCTTGACAGATAGATGGTCACATTCTTGACAAAGTAACCAAAGTGGGCAACAAGGACGGTATTCAAATTTTAAACTAGCATGAGGGTGAGAGACAGTGCTTGATCTAGCACAAAGACCTGCTGAAACAGAGGGAATGCACCAAAATTCCTTGAACAGTTTAGAGTTTAGTGAATGTGGACCGGGTTATCTTTTCACATCAGTTGCTGCTTGTGTCTCCTGGCTGCAGCATCGCAGTCTGCCTGTTGCCAGACTTACTACCACCCACCCACCAGAGCTATGCCCCAGGTCCCATGGCATTGTACAGATTTGCAGAGGCAGCAGCAACTCTGCAGAGCTGCAGAGCTCCCTGCCTGCGGGGATGCAGGTTTGAGTCTTAAGCCCCTTTCTCTAAGAGAGGTAACTGCTGTTACTCATCTCTACAGGGATGAATAAACAAGTGTTTAGCCAAAGGTCACATACCAAGTTCAAAAAGTGTGGTTTCTGTTCAGGGCCACAAAAAGTTACTTTTATTACTGAACCAATTTTTTTAGAGGGGTCAGCACATTGCAGTTCATATTTTTGAGTGGAAGGGATGATTATGCTGTTTGGCAAAGCATGGTCTAAGAAAGTTTTACGTTACTTTACATTACATTTTCATTACATCATTCATGAAAGGCTTAAGATTAATTTATTTCATACTCATAGATGAAAGCTGTAAAAATTGACAAATTTAAAGCATCAGGAAAAAAAGCCAGTATGTGCTAGAAAATCCACCATTTGTCTCTATTGACAATCCACAGAGGAGCAATTAGGCCATCATCCCTGACCTTTTGTAACTAGTAATTCTTCAGAGTCCATTAGTACTACTTTCATGACAAAAGAATTTAGGATTTACATATGAGTTTCCAAGCATTACCTTAATCACACACACAGGCCACAGAAATCAGTAGGACTTTTTGCACAATAGCGAGAGAATTTTACCCTACATAACTGGAACTGAAAGCCTTCCCATAAGGTCAGTGAGTATTAAAGTTCTTTTGGAAATTGCAACAGGTAACTTAACTGAGTCAGAGTGAGTCAGGTTCAGAGCAGGGTTTGGTTCTATCAGCAAGTAATTAAAAAAATTCACACTAATGTAAAACTTGTTGCACAAGAATCAACACCCTACTTCTCTCCTTGATACTGGTATTGTTAGTGATTGATCTCTTCTGTATGTGACAGTGTGGGAGATCTTGATGTAGCCTGATGAGAGAAATAGGTCTGCCTAGTCCTATTTTGAATACAATGTATTCAAATGGAGTATTTTTCAGTGGATTAGGTAAGGAGAATAGCCTAGGGGGTTCTTCCTGGTTTGAGCACTTACTTTGGAAAAACAGTGTACTGGCCATGACTTCCTACTGGGTGCTAGAGAGAACAGACTGACCAAGGTGTAGTGTCATTTAATGTAATACTCTAATGAATTCAGCATGATTTTCATAAAACAATTAAATTTCCCCTTCAGTAAAACAAAAATAGTAATTTCAGATCAGACTAAGTATATAAAAAGTCTTGCCCAAAATGAAATACTGGTTGTCAAGAAAAGGAAACATGAGAAAGGTATAAATTCAGGCCCCGGTGTTTGTGCTAGCTCCCTTGGTGACCTGGATCAAATATTTTAATCTCTGTATGTTCATCTCTTCAACAGACAAAGGTTAATAAGCTTGCATTGGTGAGACATACCCTATTTTTATTTACCCAATATATTCTTTCCTTTTAAAATAACTGAAATATCTATAGTAATAAAAATAAATTACTAGCTCTAGTTAATGAAAATACTTCTAAGCCCTGGAATATTTCTAGGTAGAAAGGAGTAAGAAAAAATAGATAAAGAGAGAGATGTAAAGAGATAGATGCATGACTTAGCTAATTTCATTTAACTTTATGTGTATCTACACATATGTACAAATATACATATATATATACCCATATATATACATGTATATACACATGTATTACAACACATATATATATATGTTATACATATGTATATATATCGAATAAAGAGGGCTATGGTTATGGCTGGTTTATCAGTAACCAAAGTTATGTTGCTCTATTTATAATGTCTATATCAGATTTATTGTAGATTTATTATTTTCCCCCATAATAAGGTTCCTGCACTTATTTCCTAAGGATAGAGCTGTATTGAATCCTGTACTTGGATTGTCCCTGGTTTTTTTCCATTGAGCTTTAAAACAACCTACACAAAGTTCCTAATGGGTGAAAGTTGCCACTTTCTGATACTGTTAGTGTGTGTATATATATATATATATATATAAATATTTGTGTGCATATATGTTTGTTTGTATGTACACTGATCACACTTTGCTAAACTTAGATAGGCCATAGGGAGAAAGGTCTTCTCCAGAAATTTTTCCTCAAAGCAAAATCCTATAAACTTTAAGGAATACATTTTCTTCCTTTCAGAATGAAGAAATGGAACCTGAATTGCCATATATTTCTGCTTTTAATCCACTTTGTGATTTTTATTAAGTCAATCCCAAATCACTGCACAGAAATAATTTCCTCCACTGTACCCTGAGCTAAGGTAGCATGTTTCAGAAGTGGATTGCAAACCTGTTTTGTAAAATATAAATTAATTAAAAATGTATTTTATAACTAATAGAAATTAGATTATAAATATATTTTGGGCTGCCTCAGATCCCTTTACCTGGCTAGGAAACTATCTGACTCTAAAGTAAGCAAAGCACAGAAGTGATTTGTGTAAAATTACAAAACTCACCAATATCAATGTATAAAGTGAAACTTAAACTCAAATGACAACATTTGAGTAGAGAGAAATAGAGAAATGATTTTACCTTGTCCTAATTTCACTGTCCAAATGATACCCAAGTGGAAAGATTTGTCTTCAACAGTTTGGTCAAATACAGAATATTTACATTCCCGAATGGAAAACAAACAACTGCTGTGAGTTTAGCACTAGCAAGGAGAAATTAATGCTGGTAAAGGAGAGAAAGCACTTTGCAAAATTAGCAGGAGCAGCGTCTGCCCCACCAGCTGCAGATGTTTGTCCAGCTGTCATTTATAACAGGCGCACATAGTCTGGTTGACCCTGTCTCTTAGGCCATAGTTCATAGTTTTCAGTACCAAATCTGTGTGCCACCAACTCACCAGCTTAGATCCAAATTTTGCTTGACAGATAGGTGGTCACATTCTTGACAAAGTAACCCAAGTGGAGAACAAGGATGGTATTCACATTTTAAACTAGCATGAGGATGAGAGACAATGGTTGATCTAGCACTGCTGATGCAGTGAGAACACACCAAAATTCCTTGAATAGTTTTGAGTTTAGTGAGTTTGGACTGGGTTATTTCTTCACATCACGTTGCTGCTTGTGTCCTGTGGCTGCTGAATCACAGTCTACCTGTTGCCAGACTTACTACCATCCACCAGAGCTATGCCCCAGGTCATAGGACATAGAAGCAGAATCAGACCCAGTGTTGCCTGATGCTTGGAAGGATGGAGAGAGCAAGTGGCACAGTGCAGGTGAAGCAGGCATGGCACAGCTGAGTTCCTGGTTCAGGAGTAGAGAAAGAGGCTGAAGCACCATTCAAGCACCACACTACTCCAGGCTAAGGAAGAATGAGGAGAGAAGCTGCAATGGCAGGTCGTACAGGAGGAGAAGGGACACTGGAGCAGATGGGATGTCCCCACCACTCCTGAAGTCACACAAGGATGGTGGAAACCTCCTCCTCCTCCTGCTGAAGGGGTACATGTGGGCCAAGGCAGGCAAGACTGTCTCTCATATATCAGTAGTGGCGTCCTAACAGCCTGTTCCGCATTCACCTGGTAACTTGCTTAAAATAAGGCCTAAGAACTATGAATTTATAGAGGGAAAACCAGAGTTATTCCTACACAGAGCATGCTGATACTCCTTTGTATGTCCTATTTAAAGACCTTGATTCAAGAAGCCTATGTTCTGCCTAAATCACACTAAGTCTTCCTCACCCTCTTACTTTAATCTTGATACGTGAGGAAGCAACAGCCAAAGGGATTTAAAGCCAGGCTGGCTGAATATGCACATGCAGCAGTGGAACCATAAACTAGAAATATTTTTCTTTAAAAGACAGAATTTCTTGCTCCCTTTTGCAGATTTCCTCTTGCTTCTTGTTTTTAAAGGGTGCTAGATACACAAATATTTGCATCTGGCCTTTTTTCTTAATAGCCCAAATTAATCTGCAGAATCTGAAATGTAAGAAAGGTGTAATAGCTCTAACTGCTAGAGCTTTACTTGCAAATAGAAGCTATTTTTCAGAAGGCAAAAAAAATAATAGGAAATAAAAAACTAATTTGAATATCTGCTTAGCTTTAAATGTAATATCTAAAATCTGAGCAGAAGGGGGTTTTGTTTGTTTGTTTGTTTGTTTTAGTGATCATGTATTTAAAACTTTTAAGTAGAATTGGCAGCAGCATCACAATTGGTTACTGTAGTTAAGAAAATCCACCTAATCAGGAATGAAAGATCCCAGTAACTTGAGCAACAGTTTCTCTAGAAAGCTGAAAAGCAAGCTACTGTTGTAGTATCTTCTATAGAATTCTCTAATCTTCAGATCTTAAAACACGCTGCAGACATTAATAAGCAGTCTAACAAAATACCTGTGGTCTTGTGGTTAAGACAACCCAACACAATTTCAAAAGAAAGAGGTTCAAAGCCTCTCTCTCTCATAGCACGGCTCAAGCAAGGGTAAGAAAGGCTCTGATCCTGAAGTGCTTTATGATTAGGCATGAGAGTAATTCTGACAAATTTAGTGAGAAGAACATGCTTAAATGTTTTCAGATTAAGAGGATTTAAGGATACCTTTGGGTTCAAAGTTCAAACAACTCTCCTTCAACTGCTAATAGCCTCATCCCCAACTGTCCATTGGAGCACCTGAGGAGCTTCCAAAAATAATTCCACGTACTCCCTTGCAGAGGGAGGATTGGTAGCGGAGGGTCTGCTCGAAGAAACAGAGCAAGGGTAGGTGGGAGAGAAATAATATAAAATATGACTGTTTAACTACTGCCACAGATGTCTTGTCACACATCTGCCCAGGCCCTCAGTGCAGGCTTGGCTAAGCTCTACAGAGCAATGACTATCTTTCGACCAAGAGCTTTCTGGGTTCAGGTGCTAACTTTGTTCACCTCCCTGTGGCACGTGGGGATTCTGAATTATTAGGCATATTCAGAGTAGGTCTGATCAAACCAGTTAGGTGGAAACATTGGGACTTCACCCACCAACTGGGTGAGCCGCAGCCTCACCCAGGCTGTGGGGCATCTCAGTTCAGCTCCCTGCTCTGCCCCACAGGATTTCGATTTGCTTCCAGGGGCCGTTTATAGTTATAGGTTTCACCTCCCCGGTCTAGCCCTAGCAATATTTCTTAAAGGACTGGCTCAGCTAGTTCTTCCAAAGCTTTCTAGATTTTGTGGCTTATAGCCTTTATGTAGCCAGCTTCCCTCACGTGTTGTCTGTGCAATCTGAGGAGAAAGCACATGCCTCTGTGACCCTTGCCCTTTCAGCAAGTGCTGTTGGTACTGGCAAAGTACCGCTATAATAAATTGCAACTTGAAAATGAAATGGTAAATCACACTCAACAATTTGCTTTGAAAATTACAGCTTTTTGATCATTATTGCTGAGAAGTGTATGCCTGTCATTCCTTCATCAAGGAGCAGCATTGAAATATTTCATGTACATTCACCACAAGCTTCTTCCTTTAATAAATTACTACATTATGTATAATACTTCCTTAGACTGCTTCTGAAAAGAGTTGACTCATTGGTTGTGTTGAACCTGGGGTGCACAATGAAGCCCCAGGGTAGAGAAGCAGTGAGGAATGGAGAAGAAAAGGAGGTCATTTAATTCTCTGAAAATACGACTTTGCAGAAACCACTATCCTTTGAATTAGTGACTGCTCTGAAAGCAATAAAAGTCACAAACAAATGTTGGTACCACAAATGTTGGAAGACCTTATAAATCATATGAGAAAGGTTAAAGCAACTATCTGACAATAGTCCTTCTTGAAACATGTTTTAAAAAATAAGTTTACAACCTCCTTTCTGGACAGTAATCTTCATAGCAGAAGTCTAACCAAAAATTTTGGAAACTGCATTCTGTAAGCATTCTTTGTCTCTACTCCAAGGATTATTATGTTTCCTTTCCTTTGCTTTCAGGATTTTTCCTCAATATTTGATAATTTAATTAGAAAGTGCAGCTGCAAGCAAGGAGTTCACCAGACTGGAACTGCAAGTTTCTGCAAGAATCATGCCTACAGTCATCTTTTACTAAAAGAGAACTTTGCTCACCTCTTCCTCAGTATCCTATACATGAAGCTGGAAGATTTGAGAAAGGTATAAAAAAAAGATGCCAGGGCATATGAAAATTTGAACATAAAAAAAAACCAAAAGTTGTGGAAATAGCTTTAAAACAGCAGATTCAGTGGACTGAAATTAGGCCAATACATCAAATATACATTGCTTGTTGTTGATGCCTGAGGCCACAAAATTATTTGGAGTCCTTGGCTTTCTGAGTTTACAAGATGATGTCAGAAACCAGAAAATGGGCTGGTGTTTGTTCTTCAAACCCAGCCACTAGATGAGTGGGGTTGTTGTTTTTAGGTATTTAGTGGTTTTTTTGGAAGTCTGGCACCTCTCACATGCTCCTTGAAAGACAAACAACACAAGGAAGGATACTAATTTGGCTCTCAGTTGTTCATCCTTCACACAGAGTTATCTGCAACATACTAATTAGGGGCCTACTTTTTTATTGTGATTTAGGTTAACTTATGAAACTGTGTATTTTTCATGGTCATGGGAAGATGTGGAGACCAAAAGCTCCAGCTGAGCAAAGCACAGAAAGATATGGTGTGATGAGCACATTGGGAGTGTTGGCCTTTGTCACAGGCTCATGTAAAAGCTGTTTTTGTTACACAGCCCTGCCAAAGCACCACAGCCCTGCAATGTACGGACAATTATTTGTAAGGACCTGTACTTACATTTTTCCCAAAATGACATACCATTTCAGGGAAGCAGAGGGGAATTGGTTCAGCCACTGGGAGATGCTCGTTTTAATACCAAATCCCATGTGAGCATCTGAACATCAGTATTCAGAAGAAGTCCAAAAAAAAGACTGATTTCACCTATGGTCAGCCTCCCTATAGTCAGGCTCTCTTCTCTTTCGGAGGTCAAGGGGAGAGATCACCAGCTTGCAAATGTGTTCTGTTTGGAAGGGAGTGGAATGAATTCCTCCTCCACTGGTTTATATGCGATGTTCCTGTCAACGATTAGCAAAATTTGTTCACTTACGACCTTCCAGTGTTCTTAAAATACTTGAATTTACAGCTCAATTTGGGACATCTTCTGATGGTTTCAAGGGAGAACTAAAGAGATTTTGGTAAGAATTTGTGTAAGAAGAAAGCGAAGCCGGTGTTTCTCTTAAGCTCTTATGTTGTCCATGAATGCAAATGGAAAGAGTGAGCAGATATCTCAAAGGAACCTTCAGTTCCCATGGGACCAAATCAGAGGTGATTGTAACCATGACTAAAAAAGATACTACAAGATTTAAACACTAGAAGTGGAAAGAGCATATTTCCTTGCAGGATTCCCATTAGCTTTCTGGAGTCAGTTCTGGATGTGGAGGTCAGGAGCAGCTTCTCCAGTCACTGCCCCTTTGCGTGGTTAGGATTTACCCTAAAAAGGCCTAATAAACACTAACATGAATAGATTCTTAATTTACTGCCTACAGCAGGTTTGTATGAAGCCTGCCTCTTCTGGATCCCTGGCAATTTGCTTTGCAGTGTGTGAGTGAAAGCACAAACCTCTTCTTAAAAAGGTGAACATGTATACTGCACATGAAAGCAATCAATAGAAACCTTTTTCCCTGAAAAAGCAGGGGAGAGACAGGCAGCACTATGCATCTTTTGTTTATGTTCTGAAAAGAGCCAAATTTAATGGACTAATAAAACACATATCCCAAAGGTTTCGTGACTCCCTTTTCATTCAGTGTCACTGTACTGAAAAATTCTTTTATATAGCAAAATTTTACTATCTTTTGACAAAATTCTAGCTTTATTGGGATCAATTGCTCTGGTTTTATTGCACTATTATATGTTTGGTATCTCAATCTGTAGTTAAGGCTGTTTAATGTTTTTGAACAAAATAGGTTTAGAAATGGACCACTTGCCTGGTGAGGCTTGAGTTTTTTTTCTATCTCTGTAATTATCTACTAATAGACAGAGTTTCACAGTACTGTATATTTGGCTGTTTATGACTAGACCCTCTGTTTCCTGTCAGTTGAATCATGGAGTTTTCCCACTAATTTTCTTGTTTTGAAGACCTATGTTTTTTGTTTTTGTTTTTGTTTTTGTTTTTGTTTTTTTAAAAAAAAAAAGGAAAAAAGAAAACTAAATATGATCCAAAGCAACACAAGTCTGCCAATTTTGCTGAAACTGCTGATTCAACAAGGCCTTTCAGTATTTGTAAATTTGGGGGCATGACAGATGGAGCTATTTTTGAAACAGTACCACTAGTCATATGTTTAAAGTTACACTTGTGGATAAGTACTTTGTGAAACCAAACCTAAATCTGTGGGTTAAACTGAGATGACTCATTTAAGGGAAAACATCATTTATGTGAAAAATATTCCTGCTTTCTGGTAAGTCATCAAATAGCTGCTTTTATTAAAATTCCAAAGATGAACTTGTCCTAGTTGACCATACAGTTGTAACTCAGGAAGCACAAACCTCAGCAATATCATTAATACAAAGTGTAAGAGGATTCAACTCCATAAGGAGCAACAAAAAAAATTACCAATGTAAATTAGAGATATCTTATTAACTTCTTAAGAAAAGTCTCTCTCACGGCTGACTAATGAATTTAGCTGATTTCTGGTGAACAAACAACAAACAAACTGGAAATGTAGGTTCATAGCTTTAAGTGATGCAGAAGGCCAAGCAGAAAGTATTGATGCCAGATAATTTGCCCTTAAGTCCATGAATTCTGTAAACATAGTGTAGTGTTGAGTATTAGGTGCTAAACATCCTGAAACCTTCATTAGCAGTTTGTCCATCGGCAGGCAAATTTTTCAGATTGTCTTTAGATGATCTATTATGTTACTCCTAATTGCAAGTTCCTCCTCTATGTCTTGCCTTCCCTGCTGCTTCAGTGAGAAGAAAGGTAAAGTCTTTAATCATCTTTAACTATTAAGCAGCTGGCACGACTTGTGTAAACAATTCTTAGCACTGCATTTGACAATGTTTACAAAATTGGTAAGGCTTGAGTGGGCATTTTACTCTTAGTATTTATTTTTCTATACAAAATATTTCAGAAACAAAAAACAGGTAATGCATTCCCAGCTCTTTCTGACGGCATGTTTTTTTGCATGAATGCCATTTACAACAGGTAAAGTCTAACACTGTAGCTGCAGAAACAAAAAGTGCAGATGAACAACAGAGCAACAACAATAAACACCAAATGGAACCAAAAAAAAAAAAACACCAAACGAAAACAAACCAAAGAAAAAGCTGCCTGTTTAAGTGATATTGTGTTCCTCTGCTAAGTAAGCCAAAGTCTCTAATGGCTGTAATCTGGGGCTATTTTTCACAAATCTCTCTAAAAAAACCCAGAAGTACAGGAATGTGTCCATGGAGCTAGTGGGATTTTGAGTTTAATTTATCCTTTCTTTTTATGGCAGCAGAACAATAGCATTTTATTTCTTTTTTCTTTTTTTCCCTACCTTCTTGAGTTCTTTTTTTTTTCCCCTTTTAAAATTCTACTTTAGAAGATTTGTTTAAAAGTGAAGGTACGGAGGCTTTAAGATATTTGGAACCTTTGAGACACAAATAAGATGAAATCTGCTGAAACTCAGATGAGTCTTCCTCAAATATATACCACTACATTAAATTTTCCCATAGTCCACTTAAACATTCAGTGTTCTTGTGCTTGTACAGGCAGTTTTTAAATGTCATATGTGGTTTATGGCAATTTCTGTGTCGAGTCCTTGGGGTCTCTAGAGCCCTGTTAAGACTATCCTGGATATACAGACCCTTGTTGAAATACTAAGCAACTACTGTTTCTGAAGATCAATGGCCTTATATGGATCGTTTTAAATTAACTAAAACACATTTGGTGCTAATTTCAGATATCCCATGTTGGTCTTGTTATTTGCCAAAATCCGCTGAAACTTAGTCAAAGTTGTAAGTAGTATCTCTCACTGATTTCAATATAAATAAAATTAAATTCAGCAATTTGGACTTCAAAAGGTAGTTATAGCCAAATAACCAAGTTATTAAGAGTTTATATTGTGGACTAAATGGAGCCTCTGAATATTTTGGGAATCTTTAGCTGTCATTGCTTAATTATCTTTACGGATTTCCCACCTATTTATCTTCCCTATTTAACTCCTTAGTCTTCTGATAGCTGGCCAATAATTGATATTAAAACCTTCCAAATCTACTGAGATTTTGGTTTCACTTTGCATGTGATGTATTGCTTTCGTGGTTTTAACTGTGCTACAGATTTTGCTTAAAAGAGAAGGTGTCAATAATTGCCTCAATCTTCTTGGTGGCTTCAGCAGTGACATGGCAGATCTTCTTTTAGGAGTTTTAAAGTGACAGCATCTCTATCCAGACAGTTTCTATGCAGTCTTGATATGTTCTTCTTATCCAGAAGCCTGTAAAGGATTGATATGCTTCTATTTGTCTAAATATCTGGTTATTCACACACTTCAGAGAAGGAAAAATAAAGAACCTGAGGCAGCCAAAGTATTTCAATGAGGCAATCAGGGCAAAGAATGTATATGCAGTCTATACTCAGCTTTGAGGAGTTGGATGAATTTATATTAATTTTTTAAATATTTTCTCTATGCATGTTAAAAAACAATTAAACTTAACTATTCCTCTTCCTTCGAATGACTCACAATTCCTTAAGCACTTTACTTTTGAAACCTGCAGCTTGAAAAGATTTTAACACCATAGGAGTTCCTGATTTCTGTGGGCTGGTGTTACTTTTATTACATGGAGCAATGTGCCAGTGGTGTATTTGGGATAGAGATAGCCTAAGGTTACACTGTGACTCAAGGTATTCTTCTTCTAACCAGATGAAGGTAACCACCAAACTGCAAGAACCTGCCTAGCATTGCAGCAGAGAAATCTCATTTTCCTGAGGGTGGATGAGTCCGAAGAAGAAGGCAGGATTGTTTAGTTTAGGTTAGTACACTGGAGCTGGTACTGGTACTGGCAACATTTGTGTGTTTTAGAGAAGGAAATGAAAGCTCATGGGGTTGGTGATCACTGTAGAAGAGTGTTCTGGCTGCCAGGGACAGCAGGAGAGAGGAATGGAGAAACTCTAGGAAAAAGAGTGGCAGGCTCAACACATTAAAAGTGTAAATAAAAAGCATGTAAATAAAATCACAAATACTGCAGAGTAAACTAAGAACACCTGTAATGGGGCACGTGGGCAGTTAGCCTGCAAAGCCTTTTTGACAACTTAAATTTCCATGTCTCCCAATGGCTGCCCTTTGTCCTCCAAATCTTGAGAGAAAATAATGTAAAAGTTAGTCTCCAGAAAGCCCCCGCTCATGTATATGACCCACGAGTATGAGCAGTGAGCAGGTTAGCTATTTGGATTGCATCCCATAATTCTGAAAATTTGTGAAAAAAAATTCTTCAGAGAAAGAAAGGAAAAGAACCAAAGGGAGAATTTGCTTTTTGATAAAGTAGATAATAGAATAATGTTTATCATGATCCTTGGGCATTTGACTATATTCAGTTTTTTCTCAAGGGCCATTCTATTACATTTGGCTTAGCAATCCTGTGAAATATAATTAACTTTGTCACTTGATGCAAGATAGAATGTGGTCCAAGTTTATATCGAAAGATAACGGCTTTTATCCACTTTTTTTCTCTCAAAATTCATCAGCAGTGTTGACACAGACCAAAATCTGTACTGCCAAATAAATACATGGAATTCCTTATGCTAGTGGAAACTGAGCAGGCAAATTCTTATGCAATAAGTTGAGATGGACATCTGTATCACATGTATACTGGCAGAGAAGAAGTTTCATATAATCACAATGTCACATATATTTTAGTAAGAAGAAAGAGGAATTTGGTTCATCTGTTTTATTCTGACATTACAAACATGAGGACCATCTGCTGAAATAAATCCTTTTAGCAGAGCATCAACTTTATTATTTTTATTACTAAAAGATATTTCAAAAGCATTATTGCAAAAGGCACTTTGAGGTCTCACTGACATTAGCAAAAGTTTGATTTCCAAAGGAAAGAAAAAATACAATGATGATCTTATGAGGCAAAGGTAAGCTGAAAGAATATGTTCCTTTCACTGAATTACATCACCATACTGCATTTTGATTTGTCCTTGCATAGACTTTCACCTGAGGAGCTCAAGGAAGTTCATGAATAACTGAGTGGCAGAAGGAATACGTTCCTTTCGCTGAATTACGTCATGATACTGTATTTTGACCTGCTTGTCCTTCCGTAGAGTTTCATCCAAGAAGTTCAAGGAAGTTCACAAATAACTGAGTCTCAGGGAGTAGAGAGAGTGATAAACATTGATTGATTCATGCACAATCATTCAAAAATCAATACCAGAGAAAGGCCCAGAGTTCATATTTTCTGGCTGCAGCAACAACCGTGCTGCTGATTCATGAACACACTGGAGATAATGCCTGGTTTAAGTATGAAAGTTCATCTTGAACATCAGGTGCTCAAAGTAGAGAAAATACCTAAGCACATTTCTGAATCATGATCTAACGTCTTTTGCTAGGGAACTTCGTGAACCTTGCACCACAACAAACTTCTGCATCCATTCAGTCAGCGAAAAAAAGCTTCAGGCTCCGGGCTCATCCAAACACAGTCATGACTTCAAGAAGACAAACCATCTTTATTTCATGAGGGTGGCCACCATCTGCTGATGACTACAGGAAATGGTTTAAATTAGCACGTTGAAGTGCGTCTCAGCCCTAGTTCAGTCCTTATTTATTTGTTTGCTCTGGAACTGCCCAGGCACAAGCACTCAAGCAGCATGGTAACTTAGCAGCAGATTAGATAAGCTCTAGAAAGGTGTAGTGGACTGCTGGGAGGGCACACAGAAGGGGAAACAGGTTTATTCAGTGCAAGGCATCTGTCAGAGCCTCAAATGAAGACTGGAAACATGAAAATTGGTGATAATGTCAGTCCCAGAAGTGCCTCACAAGATGCTCTATAGGTTTCATACAGTTAAAAAAAAAAAACAACGGCTAAATAGTGTTCTAGATTCCTAGCATCCTATACAACTATCTTGTTTTAAGCTTCATTCTAAACTTTCCACTTCTGTTTTTATAAAAATAAAATTTCTACAGTAATAAATGCAACGCAGCTCATTTAAATCAGAGACTAGTTGGTTGTGGGAGCTGTGAAGATCAGTTTCTTATGTCTGTGTATGACATATGATTTATTTCCTCTGTAACCAGTGTCTGATCAGCGCAGTTCCAGATTTCCATCATCTGTCTCCCATGTGGCATTTTCTAGTGGCTGGTATTAGAGTTGAGCCCCTTAATAGGGGCGCAAATTTTCCTTTACTGTGCCAAATAACTTCAAAGAGACTTTGCACATAGATGAGAAGTTTATAGCACAGAGTTGCATTTTCAGAAGTACTTAGTTGTCTGGTCAATATTTTATTTTCAATCATCTGCCAAAAAATTAGTTTGAGGGTTTTATGTAGCAACATCTTTAGTAAATTCAAGGATCTCTCTGATGCTATGACCTTACAACACTACATTATAATACTAAATACTAAAATTATTTGTGTTCTCTTAAGTACTGCCTGTTTACAACAACAAGCTAATTTTGTGGAGACAAAGCAGGTCTTTGCACGTCATAGGAGACTTATTTCAAAATTTACTCAGTTACATGGATCATTTTGCATCA
Organism: Empidonax traillii; assembly: GCF_003031625.1. Taxonomy (NCBI): domain Eukaryota; kingdom Metazoa; phylum Chordata; class Aves; order Passeriformes; family Tyrannidae; genus Empidonax; species Empidonax traillii. Next base: position 379,172 of record NW_020955404.1, on the reverse strand, counting down.
ACAAATAATTGAAAAAATATCATCAGACAATTTGCTCCAGATTTGTAAGCCCTAGGGAACTAGATTTCAAGGCAAAAAAAGGGGTAATGAAAGTAAGTAATATTACAGATTATACTGAGCCAAATCTGTTTCCATTCTGTTTCCAGATTTGCAAGAGGAGGGGAAAGTAAAGATTTCTCTTATTTAATAATTAAGTCCTAATTAGTTTCAGAAGCCTGGGGAAGGGAGTAAACTAAAATCCTAGATAGAGAGGAGTTTATGTAGACATTTTTTCTAAGGTTACTAACAAATATGAGTAAGCATTGCAGGAAAAGATTTATTTGTGTGATGTAGGTAGGGGACCTACTTCCAAAGCCCTTCCAAAGCTTCCAAAGCACTTAGGAAAGTACCCTCTCATATTTGCAACTATCATAGCTCTAGTAATATATTGCTACTACTCCTGTACTAACAAACAGCATTGGCAAGGCTCTCTATTACGTTTTGGAAAGACAGTTATTATGCTTACCTGTAAAAGATCCACCTGCATCCTATGGCGAGAAAGTCAGAACCTACCCTGACATACTGTATAGCATCAAGACAAAAGAACAAAGACATGAAAATTCCATTTTTGAACTAATCCGAAGACAGCCATAACAAAATATGTACTCGTCTCCCTTGGAGTCCACTACATTCATACAAAGGGCACATTGACCAGGCTTGCATAAGAAATTGGAAGAGTAGTTCTATCTTCACAACAGCTGGAAAGGAAAAGGCCAGGCTGACATGGTGGCTTAGTGAATTACAATTTTAGCCCATTACACCCTGGTGGTATAGCTAAATCAGCATTATATTTGCTGTCAAGTCAAGTCATGCCCACATAACTTCTGTTTCTGGGAAGGAAGAAATATTTGCATTTATTTAGCTTTGCACCGAGAAGCAAAAATTCCCATGAAAACCACGAATGACTTGTTGACTGAGTTTAGCAGCAAGAATGCCTAACTGTGAAGTCAAATGTGCTGCACAAATTTGTTTATTTCTCCAGGTTCACCTTGATTCCATTTAGCATTATTCCCTGAGGTGGACAAAACTCTAAAGTTTGAAAGTAAAATTAGGGTCAGAGTAGTATATATAGTCATTTCCATATGGATCCAAGTTTCACAGCATGGAAATCCCAGCTGGTTTGCAAACAAGATAGAAATACTCTGAGAACAGATTATTTTCTGACTATTGGGTGTGTTTGTTTTATCTCCCTGGGGAGAATGTGGGTTCCCTAAGCCACACTCTGAATTTAGATTCTCTACCAGGAAACCCTAGAGAGGAAATTCCAAATTATAGCTTTCTGCTAGCTGTATTTGGCAGCTGAGTCTAGGAAACCTGCAATGTCTGGTGCTCTGCCTGAAGCCAACAGGATTTCTGCAATGAACTGAAGGGATTTCCCACCAGGGCTCAATGAAGATGTAACTAGTGTAAGTTATGATGGACAACTCTTATTCTAAGCATTCTCCTGTGCTTCTGTCTTACAAACAGGGAAAAGCCACCTAGCTTACTTCAGGAAGAACAAGCACAATGGCACTGATACAGGTTCATGTATACCTGATCAGACCAGGTGTAGAGATGAAAGGTTTTAGATATATACTATTATTTCCCTCAGTGATTGTGCATCCTTTCTTTATGTTCTTCACTAAATACAGTAAAAGTTGGCAATATTTTAGCCTGACACCTTCCCTTCAGCAGTTTTAAAGAAACAAATACTATTTTATTTCTGGTTTTAAAGGGACTTGGGGTAAATCAAACACAAAATTCCAGCTAATTCAGAAGTGCTCTGACACAGCTTTTAACTTGTTGAAAGAGAAGACTCAGTGTTCACTGGCTACTTCAACAAACTACTGCCCTGTAGACTATTTTGTCGTTTGATTTGATATTTGATAACTCATATTTTTAGGCAGCATATTCACCTGCTCTTCTTCATAAGATGTGTATGTCAAGAGGCCCTGTCTTTCCTCTAAGATTGTGTGATATTTTTTTTAATTACTCATATGAAACCAGGAGCGTGACTTACTGCATCTGCTGGAGAATACTGAACGATAATTACATAACATCACTATAATCATCAAGTAACATCACCCATTTTAAAGGTAAGCCAAGTTCAGTCACAGACGGAGATGAGAGATGAAAGGTAGAAATCGGAGGTAAGAAGATTTCAGGACATAAATTTGCTTCACCTGAGCTCATTTCCCTCCCTTGTGCAAGCTGAAGGTTGCCATTGGGAGTGGGGCTGTTGCTCTGGACATCTTTGGTATTCTTCTGAAACATCTGAACCTCTGCAGTGTGACCTGCCGCAGTTGAACACCTTGCAGAGCCACAGGAGTTCACCTGCAGATCATCACACAGTACATGAGTCCTCAGTGAGATGCAGGCTGCAGTTTTACCTGAGAGCTGTTGCCATGTGATAATCTTTATTTCTTCTTGTGGGAAAGAAAGGTCTGTGGGTCCTATTTTGTGGCAGAAGTCTCATTTATTTGAGCACAGATGAGAAGCTGAATGAAACTAAACTGTGTTTAGGAACATAATTATAACATGAAAATCAATCAATGAAAACATACGGGAGTCAACTTTTACTTAGGCTAGTTTGAAGTTAGCGAATAGATCAAAGCTATTAAAACAAAAATTATGACTTACAAAGACTAATGATAGAGAATAAGAACCTGTACAAAAACAAATAAAACACCTGCCTGAACTTGAGGGTGGCAAGGGAATTACCCACAATGAAACATATTTCCTGAAACATGTTTACACGAAAATTGCTTGGGGGTTGGAAGCACAAAGTAGTTAGCTGAAAAATAACTAGCTGGGTGAGGTCAGATGGTCTGTTTGTCTAGTCAGCATTTTAGGGCCAATGCAATGGGAGCAGAGTAAGGGAAAGGAGGGCACTGCAGGTTAAAAAAAAAAAAAAAAAAGGAGCAAAGGACATATTTTCATGTTTCCCAGAGTCAGTAATACCCCATAAAGCTACAGTGCTGAAATTATTAGAGCTGATCATGGATCTCTCACTGTAATATGATTCCAAAAGCAAATGCAGTTCCCATAAAGCTGTTGCTTTCCAGAGGAAAACTATATTTAAATATCATTTTCTGGGGAAAATAGTATTTTGAGTTGTTGAACTGACTTGAGATGTTTCATTTTAAGTCAGTTAGCTAAATATTTTTCCATCCTGTTGAAAATTGCCTCATTTGAGCTCTAGACCAAGAACCTCGCTGTCTTAGGTCTGTGCCAGACACTGAGGTTTTACAACCTCTTCAGTGGTGCAAAACATCCATTACCTGACTGTATGACATGGTACTTCATAGAATTCACTTGAAGTGAATTTTTCCTTATAGGTATAACTTAACTAGAAAGTTTGGCCCTGGAAAATGGAATGAATGTCGACTATTATGAGGCAAACACAGGGTTCAGCTGCACAAAACGGTGTTGGTTACATACTGTAGTGAGTGTTTATGGGCTGAACTATTACAGGAATTATAATCAGAGCTCTGCAACAGTAAGAAGAAAACAACCACAAAAATTAAACATAGGCAGTCGCATACGACAATAATGGTCACGAGTCGGCCCTTTCAAGGCTGAGTTGAAGCTTTTCCCTTGCGAATTTTTCTAGCAAATGACTTTATACAAGAAAGTGTTATCCGAAAAAGGTAGCCCTGATAAAGGCATTGATGGCATTTTAAGAAACATCAGTTGCAGCCTTTTGCATCCCAGGCAGATGCCACATCATTTTCTGTGCAATGCTGCTGTATACACCCCAGTCTCCTGGAGTGTCATAAGCTTACAGACACTTGAGCAATTTCAGGCAATGTTATAAGAGGATAAATGACATACAAGTGTGTGATATAGGTGGCATTTACCATCTTCTAGATATTGCTTTTAAGGCCAGCCATTCTTTTACTGACACGGAATGAAACTTTCCTTTGCATACTGTGCCCTGCCTACAACTAGTCTAGTCTTTATTATAGGAACATGTTAATTATTCTTATATTCTTGACTATACAGCACCTTTGCTCTTACACTGAAGTATGTGTTTGGCAAAACATCATGAGAGGACAGGAAGTCTTCTTCATCCTTTGGTAACCACACTGTCAGCATTTTTCCAAGCAACCACACTGGAAACAGGACTGTTTTTGGCCATTTCCAAATATCTGCTTGGAAACCCAGTGACTCTGGATGCAAGAGTTAATCTCAGTGAAAACTGGTTGCATTTTCTTTCTAAAAACTAGACAGCGCTGCTGTGGCTTAGCTAGAAGGAATGAAACTTAGTAAAGTCCCACTTCAGAAGACAACTATATGCTTAAACTCCAATAACTTAAATTTAAAGCCTTCATACTGTCCTTGAAGGGAAATTTTTCCTGAGCAGGGTTTTGATACTTTAACTAATTTACAATGTTGAGCTGGGTTGATAAACTGCATAGAGTCCCTGCAGATGACTATAGGCTGTGGCTGTTTTCCCCCATTATCATAATGCCATATATAGGCAGAGTGCACAGATAAAGAAAAATAAACAAATTAAATTGCCAACTGATGGCAAAAGCCCAGCTCTGTGTCACCATCTGCCAAGCCCACCCACTGATAAAATAAAGTCCTGGCATTTTGCCAGGAATGCTGGCATAAGAAGTGCAAAATTGAGTATTCCTGGCTGAACACACTGAAAGTCAGAAAATCTGGACCCTAATGGTAAAAAAGAGGAAATGAGTTAACATCCCAGGGACTTTCCACTAAGAACCTTCTGTTGCGGCAGCTGGAATTGAAACCTGAGGAGTAAGGCTAAAATCATCCCAGGAAATATTATGGGCTAGCCCAGGTCGTATGAAAGGAGGGAAGACCTGAGTCTCTGAGGCTGACACCAAAAAAGGTTGGAACACCTTCCCGAGTTCCTGGAGGAAATCAGTTAGATGCAGGGGTATTCAGTAGTTTATGTCGTTGAGAGCACCTGGGGATTAAGGCTGTGGGAATTTGTGATGGACAAGGTCATCCACTTCTCCTGTCACCTTTGGTGTAGAGTCTATCTACAGAGAGAGCAGATACCAAGTCTATCTCAACCTGCAAGGACAACAGCTGTTGTTGAGGCAGACAGGACCTGTAACTGCACTGTGACAGTCTGCAGGGACAATGGTACCAGCCTTTCACAGCAAGTCTAGCAATGCTAACTAGGTCAAGGCAAATGCCATTAGTGCAACGTCCTGCAGTTCAGCTCTGGCTCCCTTGAGAGGGGAAAGCTGTGGATGACTTTGTGCATTGCTTTTCCTTCCAAGCAGACTTTCCACAAGCAGGGACAGGGATCATTCAGAGCCCATAAAGGCACAAGCAATCCCTGTTTCTGCATCACTTTCTGCTTTTGATAGCCAAGCATCAAACGTGAATAGAACCCCAGAATAATTTTTCTATCCATCTTTCACTCTGCTGGTTTACATCACTGTCAGAAAAAGAGCAATCAGACCTCCCATTTCTATTCCATGTTTGACAATCATCATTTAAACAGAAAATGTATTTGATACATAAGTGTTCAGCTATCAACTTTAATTTTGTACTAAGAAGAGCCTCTTTTAGTCGTTACCAGGAATGTGTGTCAAAGGGGAAGGAACCAAAAATAGCTCTGGATGCAAAAAAAAAAAAAAAAAAGAAAAAGAAAGGCAGCATCATAGCTGCTATTCTAGCAGCACATGTATATCTGTTAACCTTAAGGACTTGCCAACAGAAAGGGCACATGTTTTAACTAGCTATAAAATGAATGTGCCTATAGGCCAGATTTTTATCTTAGTTATAAGTATGTAAAACAGAAATAAACTTCTTTGAAGTTGTTGGATTTATTTTGGATTTCAAGTACTCTGAGATCAAAATCAGAACTGTGTTTTAAATTGAGATGAGCAGAACAATGAAAGAGTCATAAGATTCAGGTGGCAATGAATACAACAAGATCTCTAGCACAAAGCTCAGTTTTTCTGTGCACACTGTAATGAAGCAGGGGAACATTGCTGGCTAGATGGTTAGTATTACAACGTAATGTAGTTAGTATATAAATTATTCTATGCAGACCACATTCTCACATGCTATTTCCTTGGCTTACATCTTCATGAGTCTCTGTTCTGGAAAGCAAGTAATAAAACACAATATAAAAGTGAATAATATGTATCCAAACACATACATATTAAATGTACTTGGAAGCATGATGATTATTTTTTAAATTTGTTTTCCTTATTATGTGTATCCTAGACTACAGAAGACAAACAAAAAAAGTCTTTCCTTTCTTCTGGAAAAAAAAAAAATTCCAAAGCCTCTCTATTCTAAGCAGAACCTAAGAAATATGGAAAATTCTGGTACATATAAGGGAATGTCTTCAGCCAGCATTTTAGAACATCATAGTATCAACACAGTGTATGCCTTTTGCTCTTTCCCCTAAGAAAAGAAAATAAATAATAATAGGAAAACACTTATTATCAGTGAAGCATCCCATGAAATACACTGGCTTTGTTAATCTTTTGAGATAGATACAGAAGCTAAGACAAACACATAGCAAAGATCATAATTAACGATGGGTATAATTAAAGTTCTTTTATATAATAATGATAAAAGCACCCAAACAAAAATTGTTTGTTAAAAAATATACTTCTTTGACTGAAATTGACACCTCTGGTTACCTTGGTTTTTTAGAAAGAATTAGCTGAGAAGCTGAGTATTCCTAGTTCATTTAATGGGATCTGAATATATGCGGTCCTCCAGAGACAGGCTTACTCTGCTAAAGAACTATGGACTCCAAAAAGCATCTTTTTCTCTGATAAATGTACCTGACTCCTAGGCAAGTAACTTTTCACTCAGCTTCCCAAAGAAGAAGCCTGGCATACAGAAACAAGGACACCAGAAATGCAGAGATATCCCATACCTAGTGCTCGTGAACCATCCTTTTCTGCATGTTACTTTTGAATTCCCAGTGTGAATTTGGGTAGTTAAAAAAAAAAAAATCTATTGAGGAGATACAAAACCACCCCAGCAACAAGGTGGGTTGTTTTTCATTCAAACAGCTGCTGTACCCTTATGTTTTGCCAGGAAACTGCTTTTGGTGGGTGCACTAACTCTTTTGGAGACACTCAACCACAGAATGTGTATTGTTTTGAAAAGTTTGTATTTCTGCAGTTCACAGGCAACTGGCCATGGCACACACTGTTCATAAGGAAACATCTGTCTGTGGGTTTTCACAGTTGCAAGCATTTTAAAGCATAATAATGATTCTGAGAGTAGATAACGTTGAAACAGTTATATGCAGGCAGGTTTTAATGACCAAATAGAAATCACATGGAAAATTCATGTAATGGGTGAAATGTTAAAATTCTGATGTACAGGAAGACAGAGAAGAACATCCAGCCCAGTAACTGCTTTGTGTTCAAAGGCCAGAAATGTACTTCTGTGCAGCAGAGAGGTTCCACCTCTATTTGACAGGTGTAGGGGAAAATTAAAAAAAACCCAACTCTTAAAAAAGGCAAATAATTTGTAGGAAGATTTTTTTTCCTAGTATTCACCTAGACAGTTGTGATCCAGAAAACATATAGAAAGAATGGTAATTATACAGTCCAATTCTTTTAGTATCAATTGCACAGCATTTACACATCTTTTGTGAAACTGAGTCAGTGAAACTCAGTTTTGGAAAGTAAAAACACTTATCCCAGATTCTGAAACAAAGAAATTAGGGTTTGGAACAAATGTTTCTTGGGCTTTAGATGCAGGGATGCTTAAAACAAAGATGTGAGTGGAAAGTTAATTCTTCTGTTTCAGTGTGTGACACACAGCAGGGCAAAAATTCCGCTTCAGCAATCATAAAGTTGTTAGACATTGATCAGCAGACTCCCCAGTTTTTAACTGTACATGGGTTGTATGAGACCTGCAACACTATTGCCTACCCCTCAGCCCACAACCTCATTAAGAGAAGTTGAGTTCAGTTCTTAAAAAAGTACTAAACATTTGCTTCTGGAGTCAATGGCAGTCCAAGGCATACAACACTTCACAAGTCTGAGCCCTTTAATAAAAGCTTCCTCCAGACTAACAAGTAGAAGTTATGCATATAATTAGAGTAATGAACAATTCATACACCTAGAAGAAACCATCAGAGAAAAACTGTGTAATATTTAAATGCAACAATATCTCTCATATATATGTATATATATAAATAAAAATATTTTATACAGCAAGGAAATCCAGCATAACCCATGCCTGTGACTTGTGTTAGACATATACAATAGACCTACATGCTAATTAAATATGGCAAATAGAGAAAATATTAATCATTGATTCTCTAAGTTTACACCTCTCTAGGATCTTTTATCACAGAATGAGGCTAGGTTATAGCATTCTACTGCCACCATCCCCATTATGCCTTTATTCAGTCTTAGAGATCTCCAGTAGTCTCCATTAGAAATATGAAAGCATAGACAATTTAACAAAGATAATTTGATGATGTAGGGTTATTTCTGCAAGAAGGACTGGTCGATCTGTGTACATGTGGTGGGTTGACCTCGTCTGGACGCCAGGTGCCCACCCAGCCACTCTATCACTCCTGTTCCCAACCGGACAAGGGGAGAGAGTAAGGTGGAAAACAACTTGTGGATTTGGATAAGGCAGTTTATTTAAAGCAAAAGCAAAGTGGAAGCTTGTGCGGGCAAAAGTGAAGCAGGGCCTCAGCACGCGGGACGGTTTCTCAGCGGGCAACTATTGCAGACTGCTCCTTGCCTTACCTTTTATATCTGAACTGATGTCTTATGGTCTGGAATATTCTCTGAGACAGTTTGGGTCAGCTGGCCTATTTGTAATCCCACCTATAATATACTTTTAATTCCTTAACTCAGAATATAAACTATTTCTGAAATCAAAATAGAAGTATAGCCTTAGTTTGTACTGTTTACCATAAAAATATGACAATGCAATAACCTGTTTAACAAAAGAAAGTAAAAATAATTACATTTAATTCTGCTTTTAGACATTTTCCTAATCTTATTGACTATATTATTATTTGGTGTCTCTGCTATCAGCTATGATTACTCCAAGACAGAAAAAACTCCTTCTGTCCTTTTGCTAGGATTTAATGTTTAGACATAAACGTTCTTAATCCTTAAGGATTTGTAGAACAAGCTGTCATTTTAATCCATCGTGATGCAACTTGCCTAGTGTCTGAAGAAACTTTACACATTTCTTTCTAGATGAAGTAAAATATGGTGACTGTCACATGGGAGTGGGATCTCTGCTCACTTCTGTTGCAAGAAAATTCAGGTTTGGATGAACCAACCATCTCTTGATGTCTTTTCCTATATACTGCAAAAAGGACAGTGCCAGTCCAAGCAGGTTTGTCAGTTGCCTGGACACAGACTTATTTTTAAGACTTAAAGCAATTGTAAAGATAAAGCAATAGTTAGACTAGTGCACCCTTGCACAGATAAGCACTGACTTTCACCAGAAGATCAACACAGGATGTAGAAATAGAAGCTCAGTGTCTCAGTGTTCTCACTTACACAAGGACACTGTACAAGACACATCACCCATTGTATCAGCTGTGGTTTCTCTGAAGCATTCTCATACAATTCCTACTGAAAAAAAAAATGTTATCCATGTCACCACACAGATTAAAATTGATTTTTATATTCCTCATCTTTACATTAATACTTTTTCTTCATGAAATTAAATGGATTGGGAATCTGCCACATTTTATATATTTGTGACACAGGGAGCTGGAGGCTGTTTTCAGCTCTGTCACTTAACTTTGAGCAACTCTTCTAGTCTCTGTCCTGGTTCTTGCAGACATCAAATGACGACAACAGGTACTTGCCTGACAAGAAAGTTGTGAAATGCTTTTCATTAATGTTTGTAAGATTTTAGAATTTCATGCACAGGCTTTTCATACAGACCTTTTGCAGATCAGTATTATCACAGCATCAAAGTCCTTCTCCTTTGCAGAACCTGTCTCATTAGAGAGGCAAAACAATTACATCCAGATGTTTACAGTTGCATTGGAGGGGTAAGGGAGGATGATTCAAACAATAAGGCTTTTTCCTTACCCTTTCAAATTATGATTCTACAACACTTTATTGTCTCAGCCACTGAGGGGAGAGCCTGCCTATGGAAGCAGATGAAGCAGTAAGAAACAGTAAATTCCTCCCTTGGCTCTATGTTTGAGAACAATTGAATGTCCTCTAATTATGCGGTGCTAACTGTTCACCCCACAGACTCAGGAAGAGCCCTGGAAAATTTAGGTTAAAAAAATAACAATTGTCTGTGAGATATTCTTCTTTTCCCACTTCTAAACAACGGCTGAACTACATATCTCTTCATGGGAGGAGCAGGGAGGCTCTAGTTATTCCCAGTACAACTTTTTGTGTTGCTACTTGAGTTCACTTCACAACAAAGGTTTTTTGTGTTGAGGAGGTCACAAGTTCTTCATGTGCTTGATCTATGGCCAAGCCAAGTCTTTGGGACTATAACCCTTTCAAAGCGATGAGACACTTCCACATAAAAAAGGCACTTGGAAGTGTTATGCTCGAGTCCAAGGTTTGCACACTCTGCAGTTTGCTATCCCACTCCCTGTGTTCTGCTGCAGGAAACAGGTGTGAAAAAATTAGGTTGATTCACAGCCTGGTAGTTGAGGTCTATATCCCAAGCTCTAGCCAAAATCCTCAGGTGAAAATAAATACTAGGATGTGTCTCTTAGTGTATGGGCTTGTTTTGAAATGCGATTTCCATCTGCCTCTATTTTTTAAAGGGATTTGTAAACCATATAATCTGTCAATTACAATGGGCCAGTAAAAAAAGCCAGGAGCTGCCAAGCATGGGGTGTGCCTGACTCAGCAGTGCCCTTCAGCTCCTTGTCTTTCTGTCTGATTTGGCTATTCAGATGACAGGTTCGTTGGAGATATTGGAAGTATTAACACTGATGAACACAATACAGTCTTTATGAGCATCCTCAGGAAATACTGTATATTAACTATTTTGATAGCAGTTCCCAAACACCACCAAAAGAAACAGACAGAAGACTCTCTATTGGATATGAGAGTGTATCATTTCAGTTAGGATTATCTGAGTGAACAGGCTTTTTGCTTTCTGTTTGCAAATGCCCAGCAAGGGGAAAAAAAAGGGAGTTGTTAGATAGCTGGAGTGTGAGAATGAATGAAAATCCTTTTCTTCCTTAAAGAAATACAGTATCAAGCATAGCACTCCTGAATCCTGTCTTCCACCCTCTCTCACTCAAAGAGGTATCCAGAGCCCCACAAGCCACTGCCATTGGATGGGAAGTAAATCTGAGCCTCACACAATGGGACTGATATTATAAAAAATACGAAGAGGCTACATCTGCTTGTTCATATTCTGTTCCCCTGAGCTGCATTAATTAAGAAAATCAAGTCAATAAAATTGACTAGATTTTCAAAGGTGAGAAGAGAATAAACTGGCAATTTCATTGCACTCAGTTCCCTTCTCATCTGTCTGTGAAAGGATGGGATGTTGCTAATGCCTATAAATAACATGACTAAGTGTGCAAATGCAGGCTTTACAGACTGCAAATAGAAAAAAAGGACCTGCAGCAGCCGAGATAAAAACGAGTCACAGGATGAATCATATCAGTGGCTGTGGGAATGGATTTCAGGACTTTCATGAAGCTGTGTGACCTGGCAGGAGCCCAGGTGGGGTGAGGGAAGAGCTGAGATAAAGATTTGATTGAGGAAGACATCAGTGACATGTCTAGTATTATATATGAAAGTGGGAGAGGTTGGAAATAGATTTTTAGTGTCATCGTCACAAAGGTGGCAGCTAAGTCTATGGGAATAACTAAAGTAATCTTATTCATTTATCTACCCACACACGTACACACCCTTGCTGACTTCCTACTTGATGCTGTGGCCAGGGAAGAAACACTGAATTCAAAGAGAGGCTATTTGTATTTTATTTCTGATCCAGCTGTACCCAAGAAGTGCCAGGAATCTTGTGAGAAAGGCTCCTTTCAAAAAGAAATTGAGCTGTATTTCAGGCAGCATGAATTATGGTCCTCTGAAACTTCCAGTCATTCAAAAGATACTTTTTTTGCTCACTAGGGCAGCATGGTAACTTAGCCTGATAATGTGCTACACTATCAGACAGAGCAAGTTTTTAATAATTCCTGTACTGCAATATTTTTAAATACCAAAAAGTGAGGAGTCCATGAAGAGAAAATGGCTGAATCACTTTTTTTCTTTTTAAATTTGCATTTTTCCAAGACAGCTTTTCACAGCTTAGCCTTTCTGTTACCATTTAATTTACCCCCCATCTCAAAAAACATGCTCCGTCTCTAAGAGCTGTGGAGGGGCAGGAGGTACCAGGGCTGGTCTGAGCTGTCTCTGCTGGCCTGCCAGCTGCTACCCATGTCACCATTAGTCTGTGGACACCCTTATGCTCCTTTTCCTCAACAGGGACATCCTCCTCAGTCTTATTCCACTCTCTAAACACTGGGTTTCCTTAAATATGTAGAAGTTTCATATCTCTGAGAACTTTATGCCTTTTTCCAAAGTGGCTGAAATGGTTAGAAAGTTTTAGAAGGTCATTAAGAAATATAGGGAAAAAAAAAAAAAAAGGAAAAGCTAATAGTTTTGTTGAAATTGGAAGTCTTGAATTTAAATGTCCCGCCTGGTTCATGCCCTCACCTTAAAAATTATATTAACATGCAGCTCCTAAGAGAAAAAAGAACAACAATTATTTAATTTTTTAACTGAAATGTAGTTCGTGCTCGTCAGGTACCCCAGGCAGCTACACCATAAGACAGTGCCTATGCCATGCCTTCAGGGCACATAACCAAGCAAGTAGTTCTGCTTGATTTCAGCATTAGCTTAGCTCATATAGTCTATTTTTTTTCCTGTGGCAAAAAAAAAGGTAGGTAAGCATCTTAGATTAAGAAATGGGCCATGCTTTAGTGGGTGCATCTGGTCCTTCTTGACTAATAATTTGCATTTGTCAATATCTTGTCAGATCTGTATGACCTGCTTTACATGAAGTCAAGTCCTCTTCTGTCCTGCTAATGCCAGCAGGTTAGAACACACCTACTAATGTGTAGTGGAGTATGTAAGCAAGGGAGTACCCGTTCCTTGTTCATCACTGACAGCTGAGCCAAAAGGATCAGCACAAGCATTTCATTCCCTCAAGAACTGACAAAGGTAATCGAATAAAATTCCAGGGTTTATTTTCATACCTTCTCATGCACTCTATTTTATTTAAAAGATTTCCATATTTAGCACTAGGGGATAATTTGATGCATCTGATACAGCGTCGTCATTGCCACTGAGCAGGGAACGGCTGTTAGGCTACAAATAGTGGAGATGGTTGTCTAGCTTGCATGGGGCTGGAAGCTCAACAGTTTTTCATCTCTCTTTTCTGGTATCTTGTGATAATTTATTTTGTTTGTTCCTGTCTTTCATAACAAGTGTAGCACTACTCCAGCACCAGTGGGTTTCACAGGAGCTGCGTGTGCAGGACTGCAGCAGCTCCCTATAGGGGAGGCCACGCAGGATTCAGCAGCCAGGCCCCATCCCACTGCCCCAGCCAGGAGCAAGCATCCAGAGGCACCAAGGCAGCTCCAGTCACAGCCTCAGGCATTGGACACTCCGTGGGAATAAGGATGGGCTGAGACTGGTTGGGAGAGCAAGTTCTGTAAGCAACTTGCTAGAATTCAACTGCAATATTGGTTACTATCCCAAATGGCTTAATCTATGAACTGCTTTCTATAGCATTATTCTGGATATTACAGCTTGCAAACAGTGGGTGAAGATGAACAGAAATTAATTTTTCTGGTTTTAGAAGTTCACCATATTTGTTTATTTACAAATGCAGTCTCCTGTAGCATTCTCTGCATAAAACTCCAGCTTCTCAACACGGAGACTGTTTTCCTAATAGGTTTCTCTTCAAGAATTTTTTATGCTTGATTAACTAGAGTCCTTACTGAGCTTACATCACCCAGATTGCTGCCATTATTTTCTCCAGAAGAGGGGAACCTAACTAAAAACAAGTTTTGCCAAATTATTCAGCTGGACATTTTGACCCACAATAATCACTATGTAATTGCATATATTTTATTGTATCAGAATGTAGAGGGAGTTACACATAGGGAAAAAAATCTAAAATGTTTCTGCCTCAGTAAACTCTTCTGTTAAGTACAGAAACAGAAAAAGTAAATTACTTTATTAATTGTTCCTGACTTCACTGAGTTAACATAGCCTGTGTCGATATATTCTGATCCAAAGATACTATTCTTGTTATTAGATGTTCTGCAGCTGCTTTTGTTAAAAATCTCAATATTTATGCTCTGGGAGGTGCCAAAGTGAAGTCTTGCTTAAGAGCAGTAATGTAAACAACATTATACCTCCCTTCAGCAGGAACTATTCACGCACCTGTCCTTTTTGGAAGAGTTTCAATTTGCTGTTTTTATTCCCCAATGCTTGTGAACTCAGTAAGTTAAGGATGGGGGGTTTTGTTTCAGTTGGGCTTTTTTGGGTTTGGGTTTTTTTTCCCCTTTTTGATGTATGTGCCAGCTACACCTTTTCTCCAATCCTTACTTGATCTGAAGGTTGGCATGTCTAATCACAGGAGCGTTCAAGGACCTCAGGGTGTAGTGAATATTTTGCGTGCTCAACCTACTTCCACTGTGCTAGCTGCTGTTATCTTAGGCATAACTATTACCTCAGACTTGCCAAGTATTAGGTATGTGACATGACACATATTTTCCCACAATGTCTTGCTCGTCCTCACAGATGTTAATATCTCACTCAGCCGTGGGAAATACTTCTTTGTGCACTGGCATATTGATGCTAGGAGTGAATA